>NC_086448.1:193229631-193429631 GCF_028390025.1 Pseudophryne corroboree
GTGGTATATATCTGGCACTGTGGGGCATATCTGGCACTATAAGGTCTGTGTACGGGTAGAGCTGCATTTCCCACCCTAGGCTTATACTCGAGTCAATAAGTTTTCCCAGGTTTTTGTGGTAAACTTAGGTGCCTCGGCTTATATTCGGGTCGACTTATACTCGAGTATATACGGTACTTACCAAGCCAACGCACGACATGTGACAACTGTCATTATATTGTGAACTTTCCATAGAAAACATCTGTTCTGTATGTGAAGTAAAATTGTAACAATAATAATAATAAAAGTAATAAAATAAAATCTAACTTGACTCGATAGCCACTTCTGTAAGCTACGTGTATAGTTAAAAAACAAAACAAAATTCTATATTTTCAGCTAGAACAAAAGGATAAGCACATGAAAACTAACGTGTTTTAAATGCATTTTAGTGATGAGGTATTGATGCGTTTTTTATGCACTCTTTATGAAGATGCTATCACCAATACAATGATTTACAGCCATATTCCAATGGCACGGGTCAAATTCCTAAATCAATTCATATAGTATGTGCATGTGATAATGACACCAGTATAACCTCCACTGGAATATGCAGTGTTGTATAGAAAATGAGATCTCCATACACAACTCTCATATTATACAATGCTATTTAAAATATAAAGATGATAATAATATTAAGCCAAATCTGCTTCTTAAATGTATCTTTTTTTTTTATACCAATACATTTTTAAATTAAAAAAAATTGAAAATTGGAAAGGGGTACATATAAAAAAGAGAAGGGGGTAGGGCAAGTACATGGAGTCAATTTCAATATATAAGATACAATACAAAAGTGCAGTGACATAGGTACAAAAATATCCCATCATCAAATTAAAGCAGACAATGGGCCTGATTGAGACCCAGATACAATTGCTGCATTGGGCACTACTGATCGATGTGTAGCTGACTGGAGCTGCAGTGCTCATATGCCGAGATTCTGCATTGGCTCTGGGCGTAGTGTAGGGGAAGGTGTGCCCTGATTGACAGACTGCGGCCATTTGGGGAAGGAGATGAGGACCTCTGCACAAAATGAATGCGTGTCACCTCCATTTTATGTGAGTGCTGAGAGCAGTGACGGTGTCTTCCAATGCATAGTTTCTGGCTTTTGCAGCGGAGATGCTACAGCCATTCTGAGGATTACCCTGATGCCTGCTCGATGGTCATGATGGTGATCCCATGCTGCATCTTCTAATGCAGCAGCTGGAAGTTTTTACACAAGACATAACTTTTATCTTCAAAATATTTTATTTCAAATGCAACTACTCTTGTCTCTGTAGGTTTCAGCATCTCTAGTAATCTCTGTATCTATATCAACTGGAGACTGTGCTGAAGATATAGCCTCATGTCTGACATGGTTAATGATTGGCAGATGTTAATCGGGAAGCCACTCACCAAGCAATGACCATGTAAGAGGCTTCCTCATTACCATCTTTTATTAGATAAAATGTAATGAAAACGACAGACGCCTATAAATACTGCTCCTGCTTTTCTTATGTACTGTACATGAGGGCTGGAAATGAGAATATTGGCATCCCAATACTATACCTTCTGGTAGATAATAATTAGAAACTGGTTGCTATGGGCAACTTCCCCCTTCTAAAAACCTGCACCTTAGTAAATTAGTCACCACTTTTGCACATGGAGTAATTTAATTTTTCTTTGCTTTTTATGGTAAGATCGAACAAGGAAAAAGTCTTTCTTTTGCATTTGTCTTAACCTTGGACACACTGCAAAAAAAAAAAAAAAAAATCAAAAATGACAAATCGGTTTTGAGAATTTTATTAAAATTGTAAATTTACGTTTTTTTAATCTTTAAATGTGCTCATTATTGTGTTTTCACGTTAACCTTCAAAACTGGAAATTGCAAAAAAGATTTTTTTTTTTATTTTTTTTTATTTTAATCTATCGTTCACACATACATAGAGGCGAGTCATTATTTTTATATTAAGTTACCAGATCAGCCATATAAATCAACACATAATACTGTCTAGTTGCATATCAATCAGCTCTAATATGCGGGCAGGATTCACCGTTAGCAGTGCAGCCAGGCAGTATGGGCAATTCATGTATGTTGAGATGTACGTGGCTGATCAAGTAACTCTCCTTTCATGTATCTATGTGTTCTGTCAGTGCACTTATTAACAGCAACACAGGAGCATTTGAGGCTTGCAATGAATTGGGGGATTAGACATTTCACAGTGATGAATTGGCCAGACAGCTGTATGAATTTGTGGCACGTTGACTGGCAGCTCTCAATTTTGCACTGTTTGGGTATTGTAGCTGAACGTTACTAAGCTGATCAGACTGTACTTTGAAAAGTTTTACTTTTCTTGGCCTACTTGTGCTGGAAAACTATGGGCAAATGGGAAAAAGGAAACAGAGCAATGCTTGAAGGTCTGTCTGTTTTGGAAAAGAAAACCGGACATAATTCAGCAGTTGAGGTAGCATGCGTGTAACTGTAGACATAAAATGGATTCTGTGCAGAAGCTGTGATGCACAGCAGGTAGTCACAGCAACAACAGCCACAGTGTTTGAGGTCTGATTAGCAAAAATAAATGAACTGCCAATTTCAGTGTAGAACAAAGTGAGCACTTATAATACAAGTCAAGCAACACTGGTAAAGAATGTACCAAAAAACACTGATTACTAACTGTATGTTAAACTAACATTTTTATATAGTATTCATTTATTGTATCAAAACAATGTAAACATAAACCCATTGATACAATATATAATGTATAGCACCATCATGTAACACTTTTAAAATGTGTTATGTGACACAAATTAATCCGCTGCTCACTGAATTAAGAACTATTGGTCATTATAAACGCCTACAGTAGTATACAGGTTGAGTATCCCATATCCATATATTCCAAAATACGGAATATTCCGAAATACGGACTTTTTGGAGTGAGTGTGAGATAGTGAAACCTTTGTTTTTTGATGTCTCAATGTACACAAACTTTGTTTAATACACAAAGTTATTAAAAACATTGTATTAAATGACCTTCAGGCTGTGTGTATAAGGTGTATATGAAACATAAATGAATTGTGTGAATGTAGACACACTTTGTTTAATGCACAAAGTTATAAAAAATATTGGCTAAAATGACCTTCATGCTGTGTGTATAAGGTGTATATGTAACATAAATGCATTCTGTGCTTAGATTTAGGTCCCATCATTATGATATCTCATTATGGTATGCAATTATTCCAAAATACGGAAAAATCCCATATCCAAAATACCTCTGGTCCCAAGCATTTTGGATAAGGGAGACTCAACCTGTATAAGGAAATAAGAAGTATCCAAGTTCACAGAACTCTCAGTGGAAATGTAATATGTTTTCCTAACACCCAGATGTGTTTTATCTTCATTGACAGTTATGCATTCTATCATAAGAACATCACAAGTGACAGCGTGCTTTCCAATTCTAAGTTATACATTATGGGAGTAGAATCTGTGCTTTGAAAAAGAAGATAAATGTTATCTGCTTTATGCTATATTTAACATAAATTTCAACCCTTGTGTATAAAATGTAAAGAAATTGTGACTTATAAATTAACCATGGTGGCTGCAGCAGAGTTGCTGCTACCACAGAGCAGGGTCATCGGGAAGGGCAGATAGCACAATTATTCCCTCCCAGGGGCCATTCTCTGCAGCAATAGGCAATGGAGATGGACCATGGCTTCCCTGTCTCTGCATGGCCTTTCCTCCTCCAAAATGACAGCAGCCTCGTAGGGATCTGCCTGACAGACTGCTGCTTCCTGCTTCCCCTTAATGCAGCTGTGTGGCTGCAACAGATGAGATCTACATCAGGCAAATTAATGTATGTGGAGAGGAGGAGATTGATTATAGTTTATAGTAGATAATAGTAAAAATAAGCTATGGGGTTAATGATTTAATTAGGATGAATATTAGAGATGAGCGCCTGAAATTTTTCGGGTTTTGTGTTTTGGTTTTGGGTTCGGTTCCGCGGCCGTGTTTTGGGTTCGAACGCGTTTTGGCAAAACCTCACCGAATTTTTTTTGTCGGATTCGGGTGTGTTTTGGATTCGGGTGTTTTTTTCCAAAAACACTAAAAAACAGCTTAAATCATAGAATGTGGGGGTCATTTTGATCCCAAAGTATTATTAACCTCAAAAACCATAATTTACACTCATTTTCAGTCTATTCTGAATACCTCACACCTCACAATATTATTTTTAGTCCTAAAATTTGCACCGAGGTCGCTGTGTGAGTAAGATAAGCAACCCTAGTGGCCGACACAAACACCGGGCCCATCTAGGAGTGGCACTGCAGTGTCACGCAGGATGTCCCTTCCAAAAAACCCTCCCCAAACAGCACATGACGCAAAGAAAAAAAGAGGCGCAATGAGGTAGCTGTGTGAGTAAGATTAGCGACCCTAGTGGCCGACACAAACACCGGGCCCATCTAGGAGTGGCACTGCAGTGTCACGCAGGATGGCCCTTCCAAAAAACCCTCCCCAAACAGCACATGACGCAAAGAAAAAAAGAGGCGCAATGAGGTAGCTGTGTGAGTAAGATTAGCGACCCTAGTGGCCGACACAAACACCGGGCCCATCTAGGAGTGGCACTGCAGTGTCACGCAGGATGGCCCTTCCAAAAAACCCTCCCCAAACAGCACATGACGCAAAGAAAAAAAGAGGCGCAATGAGGTAGCTGACTGTGTGAGTAAGATTAGCGACCCTAGTGGCCGACACAAACACCGGGCCCATCTAGGAGTGGCACTGCAGTGTCACGCAGGATGTCCCTTCCAAAAAACCCTCCCCAAACAGCACATGACGCAAAGAAAAAAAGAGGCGCAATGAGGTAGCTGTGTGAGTAAGATTAGCGACCCTAGTGGCCGACACAAACACCGGGCCCATCTAGGAGTGGCACTGCAGTGTCACGCAGGATGGCCCTTCCAAAAAAACCTCCCCAAACAGCACATGACGCAAAGAAAAAAAGAGGCGCAATGAGGTAGCTGTGTGAGTAAGATTAGCGACCCTAGTGGCCGACACAAACACCGGGCACATCTAGGAGTGGCACTGCAGTGTCACGCAGGATGTCCCTTCCAAAAAACCCTCCCCAAACAGCACATGACGCAAAGAAAAAAAGAGGCGCAATGAGGTAGCTGACTGTGTGAGTAAGATTAGCGACCCTAGTGGCCGACACAAACACCGGGCCCATCTAGGAGTGGCACTGCAGTGTCACGCAGGATGGCCCTTCCAAAAAACCCTCCCCAAACAGCACATGACGCAAAGAAAAAAAGAGGCGCAATGAGGTAGCTGTGTGAGTAAGATTAGCGACCCTAGTGGCCGACACAAACACCGGGCCCATCTAGGAGTGGCACTGCAGTGTCACGCAGGATGTCCCTTCCAAAAAACCCTCCCCAAACAGCACATGACGCAAAGAAAAAAAGAGGCGCAATGAGGTAGCTGACTGTGTGAGTAAGATTAGCGACCCTAGTGGCCGTCACAAACACCGGGCCCATCTAGGAGTGGCACTGCAGTGTCACGCAGGATGTCCCTTCCAAAAAAACCCTCCCCAATCAGCACATGATGCAAAGAAAAAGAAAAGAAAAAAGAGGTGCAAGATGGAATTGTCCTTGGGCCCTCCCACCCACCCTTATGTTGTATAAACAAAACAGGACATGCACACTTTAACCAACCCATCATTTCAGTGACAGGGTCTGCCACACGACTGTGACTGATATGACGGGTTGGTTTGGACCCCCCCCAAAAAAGAAGCAATTAATCTCTCCTTGCACAAACTGGCTCTACAGAGGCAAGATGTCCACCTCATCTTCACCCTCCGATATATCACCGTGTACATCCCCCTCCTCACAGATTATCAATTCGTCCCCACTGGAATCCACCATCTCAGCTCCCTGTGTACTTTGTGGAGGCAATTGCTGCTGGTCAATGTCTCCGCGGAGGAATTGATTATAATTCATTTTAATGAACATCATCTTCTCCACATTTTCTGGATGTAACCTCGTACGCCGATTGCTGACAAGGTGAGCGGCGGCACTAAACACTCTTTCGGAGTACACACTTGTGGGAGGGCAACTTAGGTAGAATAAAGCCAGTTTGTGCAAGGGCCTCCAAATTGCCTCTTTTTCCTGCCAGTATAAGTACGGACTGTGTGACGTGCCTACTTGGATGCGGTCACTCATATAATCCTCCACCATTCTATCAATGTTGAGAGAATCATATGCAGTGACAGTAGACGACATGTCCGTAATCGTTGTCAGGTCCTTCAGTCCGGACCAGATGTCAGCATCAGCAGTCGCTCCAGACTGCCCTGCATCACCGCCAGCGGGTGGGCTCGGAATTCTGAGCCTTTTCCTCGCACCCCCAGTTGCGGGAGAATGTGAAGGAGGAGATGTTGACAGGTCGCGTTCCGCTTGACTTGACAATTTTGTCACCAGCAGGTCTTTCAACCCCAGCAGACCTGTGTCTGCCGGAAAGAGAGATCCAAGGTAGGCTTTAAATCTAGGATCGAGCACGGTGGCCAAAATGTAGTGCTCTGATTTCAACAGATTGACCACCCGTGAATCCTTGTTAAGCGAATTAAGGGCTGCATCCACAAGTCCCACATGCCTAGCGGAATCGCTCCCTTTTAGCTCCTTCTTCAATGCCTCCAGCTTCTTCTGCAAAAGCCTGATGAGGGGAATGACCTGACTCAGGCTGGCAGTGTCTGAACTGACTTCACGTGTGGCAAGTTCAAAGGGCATCAGAACCTTGCACAACGTTGAAATCATTCTCCACTGCACTTGAGACAGGTGCATTCCATCTCCTATATCGTGCTCAATTGTATAGGCTTGAATGGCCTTTTGCTGCTCCTCCAACCTCTGAAGCATATAGAGGGTTGAATTCCACCTCGTTACCACTTCTTGCTTCAGATGATGGCAGGGCAGGTTCAGTAGTTTTTGGTGGTGCTCCAGTCTTCTGTACGTGGTGCCTGTACGCCGAAAGTGTCCCGCAATTTTTCTGGCCACCGACAGCATCTCTTGCACGCCCCTGTCGTTTTTTAAAAAATTCTGCACCACCAAATTCAAGGTATGTGCAAAACATGGGACGTGCTGGAATTTGCCCATATTTAATGCACACACAATATTGCTGGCGTTGTCCGATGCCACAAATCCACAGGAGAGTCCAATTGGGGTAAGCCATTCCGCGATGATCTTCCTCAGTTGCCGTAAGAGGTTTTCAGCTGTGTGCGTATTCTGGAAAGCGGTGATACAAAGCGTAGCCTGCCTAGGAAAGAGTTGGCGTTTGCGAGATGCTGCTACTGGTGCCGCCGCTGCTGTTCTTGCGGCGGGAGTCCATACATCTACCCAGTGGGCTGTCACAGTCATATAGTCCTGACCCTGCCCTGCTCCACTTGTCCACATGTCCGTGGTTAAGTGGACATTGTGTACAACTGCATTTTTTAGGAGACTGGTGAGTCTTTTTCTGACGTCCGTGTACATTCTCGGTATCGCCTGCCTAGAGAAGTGGAACCTAGATGGTATTTGGTAACGGGGGCACACTGCCTCAATAAATTGTCTAGTTCCCTGTGAACTAACGGCGGATACCGGACGCACGTGTAACACCAACATAGTTGTCAAGGACTCAGTTATCCGCTTTGCAGTAGGATGACTGCTGTGATATTTCATCTTCCTCGCAAAGGACTGTTGAACAGTCAATTGCTTACTGGAAGTAGTACAAGTGGGCTTACGACTTCCCCTCTGGGATGACCATCGACTCCCAGCGGCAACAACAGCAGCGCCAGCAGCAGTAGGCGTTACACGCAAGGCTGCATCGGAGGAATCCCAGGCAGGAGAGGACTCGTCAGACTTGCCAGTGACATGGCCTGCAGGACTATTGGCATTCCTGGGGAAGGAGGAAATTGACACTGAGGGAGTTGGTGGGGTGGTTTGCGTGAGCTTGGTTACAAGAGGAAGGGATTTACTGGTCAGTGGACTGCTTCCGCTGTCACCCAAAGTTTTTGAACTTGTCACTGACTTATTATGAATGCGCTGCAGGTGACGTATAAGGGAGGATGTTCCGAGGTGGTTAACGTCCTTACCCCTACTTATTACAGCTTGACAAAGGGAACACACGGCTTGACACCTGTTGTCCGCATTTCTGGTGAAATACCTCCACACCGAAGAGCTGATTTTTTTGGTATTTTCACCTGGCATGTCAACGGCCATATTCCTCCCACGGACAACAGGTGTCTCCCCGGGTGCCTGACTTAAACAAACCACCTCACCATCAGAATCCTCCTGGTCAATTTCCTCCCCAGCGCCAGCAACACCCATATCCTCCTCATCCTGGTGTACTTCAACACTGACATCTTCAATCTGACTATCAGGAACTGGACTGCGGGTGCTCCTTCCAGCACTTGCAGGGGGCGTGCAAATGGTGGAAGGCGCATGCTCTTCACGTCCAGTGTTGGGAAGGTCAGGCATCGCAACCGACACAATTGGACTCTCCTTGTGGATTTGGGATTTCAAAGAACGCACAGTTCTTTGCGGTGCTTTTGCCAGCTTGAGTCTTTTCAGTTTTCTAGCGAGAGGCTGAGTGCTTCCATCCTCATGTGAAGCTGAACCACTAGCCATGAACATAGGCCAGGGCCTCAGCCGTTCCTTGCCACTCCGTGTGGTAAATGGCATATTGGCAAGTTTACGCTTCTCCTCCGACAATTTTATTTTAGGTTTTGGAGTCCTTTTTTTACTGATATTTGGTGTTTTGGTTTTGACATGCTCTGTACTATGCCATTGGGCATCGGCCTTGGCAGACGACGTTGCTGGCATTTCATCGTCTCGGCCATGACTAGTGGCAGCAGCTTCAGCACGAGGTGGAAGTGGATCTTGATCTTTCCCTAATTTTGGAACCTCAACATTTTTGTTCTCCATATTTTAATAGGCACAACTAAAAGGCACCTCAGGTAAACAATGGAGATGGATGGATTGGATACTAGTATACAATTATGGACGGGCTGCCGAGTGCCGACACAGAGGTAGCCACAGCCGTGAACTACCGCACTGTACTGTGTCTGCTGCTAATATATAGACTGGTTGATAAAGAGATAGTATACTCGTAACTAGTATGTATGTATAAAGAAAGAAAAAAAAACCACGGTTAGGTGGTATATACAATTATGGACGGGCTGCCGAGTGCCGACACAGAGGTAGCCACAGCCGTGAACTACCGCACTGTACTGTGTCTGCTGCTAATATATAGACTGGTTGATAAAGAGATAGTATACTCGTAACTAGTATGTATGTATAAAGAAAGAAAAAAAAACCACGGTTAGGTGGTATATACAATTATGGACGGGCTGCCGAGTGCCGACACAGAGGTAGCCACAGCCGTGAACTACCGCACTGTACTGTGTCTGCTGCTAATATATAGACTGGTTGATAAAGAGATAGTATACTCGTAACTAGTATGTATGTATAAAGAAAGAAAAAAAAACCACGGTTAGGTGGTATATACAATTATGGACGGGCTGCCGAGTGCCGACACAGAGGTAGCCACAGCCGTGAACTACCGCACTGTACTGTGTCTGCTGCTAATATATAGACTGGTTGATAAAGAGATAGTATACTCGTAACTAGTATGTATGTATAAAGAAAGAAAAAAAAACCACGGTTAGGTGGTATATACAATTATGGACGGGCTGCCGAGTGCCGACACAGAGGTAGCCACAGCCGTGAACTACCGCACTGTACTGTGTCTGCTGCTAATATATAGACTGGTTGATAAAGAGATAGTATACTCGTAACTAGTATGTATGTATAAAGAAAGAAAAAAAAACCACGGTTAGGTCACTGGTATATACAATTATGGACGGGCTGCCGAGTGCCGACACAGAGGTAGCCACAGCCGTGAACTACCGCACTGTACTGTGTCTGCTGCTAATATATAGACTGGTTGATAAAGAGATAGTATACTCGTAACTAGTATGTATGTATAAAGAAAGAAAAAAAAACCACGGTTAGGTGGTATATACAATTATGGACGGGCTGCCGAGTGCCGACACAGAGGTAGCCACAGCCGTGAACTACCGCACTGTACTGTGTCTGCTGCTAATATATAGACTGGTTGATAAAGAGATAGTATACTCGTAACTAGTATGTATGTATAAAGAAAGAAAAAAAAACCACGGTTAGGTGGTATATACAATTATGGACGGGCTGCCGAGTGCCGACACAGAGGTAGCCACAGCCGTGAACTACCGCACTGTACTGTGTCTGCTGCTAATATATAGACTGGTTGATAAAGAGATAGTATACTCGTAACTAGTATGTATGTATAAAGAAAGAAAAAAAAACCACGGTTAGGTGGTATATACAATTATGGACGGGCTGCCGAGTGCCGACACAGAGGTAGCCACAGCCGTGAACTACCGCACTGTACTGTGTCTGCTGCTAATATATAGACTGGTTGATAAAGAGATAGTATACTCGTAACTAGTATGTATGTATAAAGAAAGAAAAAAAAACCACGGTTAGGTGGTATATACAATTATGGACGGGCTGCCGAGTGCCGACACAGAGGTAGCCACAGCCGTGAACTACCGCACTGTACTGTGTCTGCTGCTAATATATAGACTGGTTGATAAAGAGATAGTATACTCGTAACTAGTATGTATGTATAAAGAAAGAAAGAAAAACCACGGTTAGGTCACTGGTATATACAATTATGGACGGGCTGCCGAGTGCCGACACAGAGGTAGCCACAGCCGTGAACTACCGCACTGTACTGTGTCTGCTGCTAATATAGACTGGTTGATAAAGAGATAGTATACTACTAATATTATATACTGGTGGTCAGGTCACTGGTCACTAGTCACACTGGCAGTGGCACTCCTGCAGCAAAAGTGTGCACTGTTTAATTTTAATATAATATTATGTACTCCTGGCTCCTGCTATAACCTATAACTGGCACTGCAGTAGTGCTCCCCAGTCTCCCCCACAATTATAAGCTGTGTGAGCTGAGCAGTCAGACAGATATATAATATATATAGATGATGCAGCACACTGGCCTGAGCCTGAGCAGTGCACACAGATATGGTATGTGACTGAGTCACTGTGTGCTGTGTATCGCTTTTTTCAGGCAGAGAACGGATTATAAATAAAAGTGGTGGTCACTGGTCACTATCAGCAAAACTCTGCACTGTACACTACTGAGTACTCCTAATGCTCCCCAAAATTAGTAAATCAAGTGTCTCTCTAATCTATTCTAATTCTAAACGGAGAGGACGCCAGCCACGTCCTCTCCCTATCAATCTCAATGCACGTGTGAAAATGGCGGCGACGCGCGGCTCCTTATATAGAATCCGAGTCTCGCGATAGAATCCGAGCCTCGCGAGAATCCGACAGCGTCATGATGACGTTCGGGCGCGCTCGGGTTAACCGAGCAAGGCGGGAAGATCCGAGTCGCTCGGACCCGTGAAAAAAAACATGAAGTTCTGGCGGGTTCGGATTCAGAGAAACCGAACCCGCTCATCTCTAATGAATATGTCTTTTATGAAACTAAGGCAAATAATTAGGGGGTTATTGTACATAAATTAATTATTTGATGATGTTGGGGCTAATTAAAAATGTGGATTCTGAAGGCAATTATTGTAAAGAGGTTAATTATATTCAATTTTGTTATTAGTATGAAGCTAAAGTAGGTAATGATTTTGAAGAGAGGTTAATTATTGATAAGGGAATGATATTGTAAGGTGTTCAGAAATACTCTGTAATGTATGGTGGTCACAGTCCTCTGGTGGTCACTAATGCTCTCTGTATTACATGGTGGTCACTAATGCTCTCTGTATTAATATGGCTGTCACTGATGCTCTGTATTATGTAGTGGTCACTTCGATGTTCTCTGCATTATATGGCAGATCACTGTGATGTTCTCCGTGTTATATGGTGGCCACTGTAGCTCTCTATTATATGGCAGTCACAGATGCTTTATATGGTGGTCACCGATGCTCTCTGCATTATATAGCTACAGGGGCAGTGAGGAAGGGGAGTAGGTACAAATTACCAGAGACAGGCATGTTGGAGGGGCCTGGGTCCGCCACAGCAGTCTATCTCCCCAGCCCATCAAATGTTACTGACCACCCCTCCCGTGATTAGGCCACACACCCCAAAAAGTCACAGGGCCCGCCACAGCTTTCTACAGCCATGTCTGTCTGTCACTGTGATGTTCGCAGTATTATATGGCAGTCAGTGATGCTCTCTGTATTATATTGTGGTCACTGATGCTCTTTGCATCATAAAAGTAGATTATAATTGTTATCTACCGGGTGGGAAGGGGAGGGGGTAAACACATTCTTTGCCCTGAGTGACAGAAAGCCTAACTTCACCCTTGGGAATAATTTATGTATTGTATCAACTTGGATATTTTATTTAGTTGACCTATAATGTAGTAAGGGATAGATGCTATCTTTTTCATGAGTTAAATATCTGTATCTTTAGCTACTGAATTCCATGACACTTAACAAAACTTCACTTCAGTTGATTCATTTCCATCTCTTTAAATTTGTCTCCATCAGACTTTAATGAAACCACTTCTCACACTATTAGTTGCTGAATAGAAATGAGAGCCCCACCACTGTTGCCTTGAGCTATTAATTGAGCCGCCTGCTCCTTGCTTAATAATTAATTTACAGTTTGTTTAGAATGTTGAAGATGAGCTGTTAGTGTGAAGAGCTGGATTAATTGCAGACATCGTTTGTAATACCCATTTGAGATAATAAAAACATTTTGTAAAACAATTAATTATTCATTTAATGTACATCTTTGGATCTGGTATATTCCCTGTAGCAAAATGTGTCCTAGGTTAGGGATTTAAATGATCAAATTATGTACTCAATTGCTTTTAAAGAGTTTACAAAATAAAGTTGTAGTTCAATTTGCCAATTCTAAAGACAATTAGCATTAGAGACTTCTAAAGCATTTGTAGTTTTATACTGTAAGGAGAGTGAGTACCAGCCCATTTCAAACATTTGGTCCCCAAGAAAGTACTTTAAAGACAAATGTTCCATATACTAGGCTAGTTATTCATGGGCGGTGTAGCTTCCATCTGTGTCGGTTTGCCCAGTAAACATGACGTGATCATTGTTAAAATAGTGATCATTGCAGTTTTTACAGACACGAGAATGTACCATGAATAAATGCAACTTAATTCATTTCTTATTTTTTCTGTGTTTGTTAAAAATGTCAGGGCTAATGCCAATGTATTTCCCATAGTGATCCACTTATAACGGTTTTGATTAGTGTCATTACAAAGCTCAATTCTAGCATTATATTGTCATCCTGCACCATGCTTTAGATCAGGGGTTCTGTTAAGGGGAAGCGGTTAAAATACCGCTAGTCGGGATCCCGGCGGTCACAGTGCCCACGCCGGAATCCCAACTAGCGGTGAAATCCTGTTGCCGGAATACCGGTTTCACATGCTATTCTCTCTCTGTGGGTGTCCACAACACACATAGAGGGAGAATATATCCTGTGGCGAGCGCAGCAAGCCACTGTCCCTGCAGCGTGGCGAGCGCAGCTTTCTACCGCTCTCCCTGCTGCTGGCATACTGGTGGCCGGGATGCCACTGTCGGTATACTGACGGCTGGCATCCCGGCTGCCGGTAATTCCTACTTATCCCCGGATAAGTACTATATAGCGACTGTGGGAATAGGACAAGTACCACTTTGCAGAAAGTATGAATTTATAAACATTTGTGACATTCATTCAACATAGCAGATTCCCCCTACATATGTCTAATTGTCCCTTCCACATAGCTCCCACTGCCCCCTCCACAATGGTGTGTCTGCACCATTTACGGATCTCTCGGCACCCTCCACCTCCCTGGCTGTCCCTTACAGCTAAAAGTAAGGGAAACTGACATCAACCACAAACTTTCCAAGATCCCGGAGATACGAATCTGCTGTCTTTCCAACCTCAAGTCCCACAGTCTCTCCCCAGCCTCATGCCTCCTTTTCTCTCCCCAGCCTATGCCCTCCTGTCTCTCTCCAGTCTAATGTCCCTATCTCTCTTCAGCATCAAGCCCACCCAACACTGTCTTTCAAGTCTCCTGTTTCTCTCCTGTTGCTTAATGACCTCTCAGCCTCATGATCACTTATTTGTTTCTCTTCAGAATCATGACCTCTTCTGTCTCCATCAACACCCTTGTGTCTCCAGAATCCTCCAAATAAATACAAATATGTAATACTATATCAGCTATATGCTACATTGTAGTTCCCCCAGTTGTCATTATGGCACAGTGTCGCAGTTCATCAGGCACATTTTAATGCACTTAGGTCATATTATGAAAAGTTTACAGTGCCCCCAGTTCACATTATGCCACACAGTACCCCCAGATCACATTACACAGTGGGCCAGATTCGGAGTTAGAAGTATCTGTGGCTGTTTTTCCATAAGGTCATGTTAATGCACATACAATATGTGGACAAAAGTGATTGGACACCCTCGCACAAGCGAAATGGTGTGCTCCTGCAGCAGACACGTGTTCGTGAAGGTATAAAACGGGTAGAGGGGCACTGATTAGATCATTTGCTAACGAAATGGCTTACAGGAAGGATCTGAGTTTGAAAAGGGGATAATAGTAGACTGCTCAATCGGACGTATGAGTGTGAGAAGCATTGTGGATGTTAGGAAGCTTCTTTTGTCATTAATGCGTGAAGAAGAGCGGTCATTGCAGGAATGCACCTCGCCCTGGAAGACGACTGAAATTGCAACCCAGAAACCGGAGAGCGCTAAGCAGGGAGCTGCAAAAGAACAGGGGTCCTCCCCTGCATGCCATTACACATAAGATCCAAATGGCCACTCTTGTGCCGGTTTCAACAAGATCACTTGGTAGGAAGGCCCATGCACTTGGATATTATGGGTGAGCAGCTGCTCATAAACTGCTAATCACAAAGAATGCAGACCAGCATTTGCTGTGGTGTAAAGAGCACAAAAACTGGACAGTGGAACAATGGTGGCGAGTGTTATGGAGTGACGAATCACTGTTACTGTTTACACTTTTCAGATCAGATGGACATGTTTGGGTTTATAGAATGCCAAGAGTACATCTGATTCCAGAATGTATAGTACAGTATTTACAGTAAAGCATGGAGGTGGTGGCATTAAGCTGTGGGGTTGTTTCAGCTGGTTTGGCATGGTTCCACTAGTTGTAATGCATGGTCACATTAACTCATTATTTAAAGATGTTCTCGATAACTCTGCACTCCCTACACTGTGGCAGTTCTACAGAAACTACAAATGTTTTTAAGATGATGACAATGCCACCTGTCATGTTTCCAGGGCAATGCTGGACTGGACAGCATAGCGCTGGTCAATGCGGTGGGTATATATAATTAAGTGAGACTATCACTGAATTATAACTGCCTACATTGTGGAAATTAATATATCACCTGGTGGATATGGACAGATAATTAATTATCAATATACAATCTAAGGGTATGGCCATATGGACTATGGTGGCTATATGTATAGTATATTTGTTTTAAATGTATTTTAATCTTTTTTAAATATTAAAATCGATACAATTCATGATCTCTGCGCTCTCTGTGCTATATATGCTTGTCTACCAACGCTGGACTGGTATACAGAAAATTGAGAGATGGACTGGCCAGCTCTCAACTTTATTGAGAACCTCTGGGACGAATTGGAGTGATGGGTACGTTCTAGGCCGTCTCGACCTTCAGTGTCACAGATGGTCACTGTACTTAAGGCGGAATGGCAAAACATACTACCTGCTGTTGTCCAGTAACTTGTGGACAGTTTGCCAGGAAGGGTGTCTTCAGTAATCACTTCACGTGGTGGACCTACAAACTACTGACGTCAATAAAATCTCATTTATCTATTTGCTGTCAGTGTCCAATCACTTTTATCAACATAGTATATCTTCTCGTGTATGTGGAGTATCAATGCCTCTGCATGCGGAAGCCAGCCCACCCACCCACCTCTGCTTCTACCTCCCACATGATCTATCTCTATCACCACTCCCTTGCTGTCATCTGTGCACCACTGTCATTGGTGGGAGAAGTCAGAGTTTAGACCAGCTGTTCTGATGTGATAACATAATTTTTATCAGCAGACAATTTTATTATATAGGCTTTCTGCAGATTTTTTTATTTTTTATCTGAGTGGTGATTAGGTGATGGATTCTTTGAAGGGTATAAAAAAAGACTACTGGTGTAGTCATTTTAAATCCTCATTTGGCTTTCTTGATTAAAGTGGCAAGTATTTGCCTACCAAAAGTATAAATAGACAGGCTTATCTGATTAATGGTGATGTGTGGACTTATTTATACTCATTTTAGTGTAGATGACAAAGAAGAAAAACAATACTATATACGATATACAAATGAATACACATTATTTGGACTGAGTACTAGAGATAAATAACAGCATGCCAGTCTGTGTTTAGAGTTTTCCTATCATGAAGGTCAATTCATAATAAAGGAAAAGACAACCCCCTAATGTGTTATTGTCAAGTCTATTTTAATCTATTTTAAAATAGTAGTTAAAGCAATGCAGGTTTAACATGCACAAATTAAGATTATAAAATTGGTTTACAGTCGCTGGATAGAAGGTAGGTCTCTCAATTCATTTGTACAGCAACATCCATTGCTTGGAACCTCCAAACTTTTGAAAACCATCCAATATACATAGTTTCAATAGAAAAATCCAAATACATGTAAAATCTAAATAGAAGCATGTTGTAAAAAATAGGAAACGATTAAAGGGATTTAGTCAATAATCCGGCGCCCAGCATGCCAATTGGCAGAATTCTGACTCTGCGGGCTGCGAGATGGGTCAGTTAGGGTTAGGCTACGGGAGGGAACGGTTAGAGTTAGGCTGCGAAAGGAAACGATTAAGACTAGGCTGCGAGAGGATGGTTAGGAGATGGTTAGGGTTATACTGCGTGAGGGGATGGTTAGAGTTAGGCTGTGAGAGGGGGCGGCTAGGGTTAGGCTTTGGGAGGGGACAGTTAGGGTTAGGCTTTGGGAGGGGATGGTTAGTGTTAGGCTGCAAGAGGGGAGGTTAGGGTTAGGCTGCAAGAGGGGACGGTTAGGGTTAGGCTGTGAGAGGGGACGATTAGGGTTAGGCTGCGAGAGGAAACGATTAAGGCTAGGCTGCGAGAGGGGATGTTTATTGTTAGGCTTTGGGAGGGGATGGTTAGGAGACAGTTAGGGTTATACTGCGTGAGGGGACGGTTAGAGTTAGGCTGTGAGAGGGGGCGGTTAAGGTTAGGCTTTGGGAGGGGACGGTTAGGGTTAGGCTTTGGGAGGGAATGGTTAGTGTTAGGCTGCAAGAGGGGAGGTTAGGGTTAGGCTGCGAGAGGGGACGGTTAGGGTTAGGCTGTGAGAGGGGACGGTTAGGGTTAGGCTGTGAGAGGGGACGGTTAGGGTTAGGCTGTGAGAGGGGACGGTTAGGGTTAGGCTGTGAGAGGGGACGGTTAGGGTTAGGCTGCGAGTAGGGGCGGTTAGTGTTAGGCTGGAAGAGGGTGCGGTTAGGGTTAGGCTACAGTAGAGTGGAGAATTCATACCCAACCGCATGATAATACAATGATATTCTACTGTGTATGACTAAGTATTTGTACTTAATTATGTATGCATATGTGGAAGGAAGTGCTTCTTTAGCTAAGCAGGAATTTGTTGTATAAATTTAGGGAGTCATACATTGGAAAGGACCCAGTGAAGTCAGATTGACTCATACACTGCAGGATACCGCTTTCTGAGGTTTGGCTGCATATTCTCATATGTACAAAGCTTGTACCTGATAGGCAACACATTGGCTAAAAGAAGCCTATGGGCTTCCCACTGCATAATTTTCCAAGAGGGACCCAATAGACTCCCTGCCAGGACCCCCACGGTTTGTGCATGCGCTAGCCAACAGCTTCACAGTCATAAGCCGGAAGTTCTCACACCATAAAGGATATAGAGAGAGCTGTCATGCGTGATCAGTGGCAGGATGTACCACATTAAAAATGTGATGCTTGATACAGTACCTGCATTCACAGATTTCTGTCTTGTTTGTGATTTTATCAGGACACTGTCCTAGAGCTGTCCTTTGTAAAGCATGGAACTTACGCAAAGCGAGCTGAAATGAACTTGTCCGCCCGTCGGCAGTAACATTAGAATACTGCCGGCGGGCGCGATCGCGGCCAGGAGGGGGGGGGGGGGGGGGCATTTGAATCTGACCCAAAGAGTGCTTTATAGCTATTTAGAAAAACATTTTTTATTTTTGCCATGTATTTGAATATCAGATTTTATCCACCTTTTTAGCAATTCTAAGTACCAACACCAAAATATACAACGTTTGAAATCCTACAGATGAATACAAGTATAAATACAGGATCTATTACACATTTCATACTTTAATCATATTTTGGAGTAATTATAGTTAATCCATATCATAAACATCACATTATATAATCTATCTATCTATTTATCTATTAATTAATGTCCCTGTTCCAAGCCATCTATAGTGCTATCTAACAATCAGAATGTTGTAAGGAGAATAATTAACTAATTAGGACGGTGGAAGTAGAATTCTGCAAATGAAAATTTACTACAAAGAAGTGCCCAGTGTCGGACTGGGGCATGTAGGGCCCACTGGGGGAATGCAGTGGTAGGGGCCCATGTTTATTGGTGTGGCTAGTCTGCAGAGGGGATATGGCCTGCCACCTCATTGGTTTGACTAACCATTAGAGAGTGCAACGTCTGGGCGCCTTCTTAAATATATACAGTAAATTCAGCTGCTGCATGCATGACAGTGTACCAGATTAATAACATATTAATAACTGCAATGCACTGTAGAAAATACACCATAGTCCAGTATAAGGTAACATATGTATAATGTATAATTCAAGTGCACAGTCTGGAACCTGATCCTTAGAGCAGAAGGTGGGGCCCCAGGCAGTGGGGCATACCGGTGGTTTCCCCTGTACCCCTGTGGGCCAGTCCAAGCCTGGAAGCGCCTGTTGGGGAATATGGCACTGTAAAATGTATATCTTTCTATCTTATATAGTAGTACAATTTACACAGAATGAAAGTCTAAAGGGATATTCCCTCTCCAAAGAAATGATGGTTAGACTCTTGGTTAGAAATGGTTAGAATATATGTAATGTCAGAGCCGGCCCTTACCAATATGATGCACTAGGCAAGATTTTGTCTGGTGCCCCCTAGCACCACCGCTAGTTCTGCAGGAGATGCCTGGCATGAGTCAGCTGTCAGCTCTGCTAACGTCGGGTGCCTTTAGTTTATGAAAATGCATCATATTATTTGCATTGCTATGTGGCTAGGATACACAAGCAGCTTCTGCTGATTAAAATGATATGCAGCATGCCTATATTCTGTGTGCGACTATGGCTGTATCTGCATATGAAATGCTACATTACAGTGATTTCCAGGAATACACTGCAATGTAGCATTTTGTATGCAGATACAGCCGCAGTCACACCCAGAATATAGGCATGCCGCATACCATTTTAATCAGCAGAAGCTGCTGGTGCCCCTAAGCATACCAAATGCCCTAGGCATTTGCCTAGTTTGCCTATGCCTAAGGCCGGCTCTGTGTAATGTGCCTTTTAGTTTTATACGTGTCCCACTGCTTGAATTTTCTAGCAAGAGACTCTAGTGGAAATAGATTACAAATTATTAACGGTTATATTGAAGTAACTGTGACCCAGTTTCAGGACTGGTGGTTGTTGATTAATACCCAGTACACACTGCTGCTTCAACCGGGTTAACCCGGGTCGTGACTTGGTGTGAAAGGGTCCAAAAAAAATAACCTGCATCCAGTTACCCAGGAATCCAACTGGGGTAGCTTGCAAGGATGGGCCTGGGAAGGACCTGGGTTAAGGGGCAGTGTGAGCAGGTAACCTGGGTCATCCGACCCGGAAATAACCTGGGTCATAGCCATGGTGTGAAAGGGGTTGTCCCGGGTCTGACCCGAATTGGAACCGTGCTCCAAATCCTGGATCAAAGCCTGGACTATGGTGTGAAAGGGGTATTAGAAGGCTGGAATTTTCCAAAGACCAAGGTCACAGCTAAAGCACTAGAAATTATTTTGGTGAACACTGTCCCAAACAAGTGAGTTTTATTTATTTATTTTTACCAGTTTGTGAATTTTTATTACCATTGTGACATTTTTTATGACATAAAATAAGTACTACCCTCTAGAAGTCATTCTTTTCACAGTGGCTTCCTGAAACATTCTATTCTACAAATATTTTACAAATATGTCATATTGTTGCATACCTGAAACATAAACACCGGGATAAGCTAAGAATAAAACAGATGTTTTTTTCTCTGTTCATAATATAAAACTGGTATATCTAATGTTTCACTTAATGGTTTATTCTAGATATTTATCTAATTAGTTAGTTAGCAAGATAAATTAATATAGCACCAGCATACTTTTAAAATGCTTTTCAGTAGTTCTGTTCTTACCCTCACCGTGTTGTTACAGTTTTTTTTCTAACTATATCTTCAGAGTTTTTGTTCTAAACAACTATTATATTTTCAATAAACATACTGTATATTACATATATGTTACTGGATTCTTTCAGTGTAGTGTTGCCTTGCAAAGTTGAACAATGAATTTTGACAGCCTGTATTAAAAGCATGGTGTAATAATGAATTCACATTTTGTCCTGCAGAGAGTGCTGGTGTACTACATTAAAAATGCTGAATGATTACTATGGGGGAAGGGACACAAGCCTATAGCATATTTCTTGCAAGTCTAGCCTGAGTCTGGTAAACAGCCTAGAATGGGCAGTGTCCTCTACTAGGCTCTACACCAAGTATGAAATCATATGAGCCAGTCCCTGCTACAGCTGTCAGATGGTAATAGTTTTTGGGCAGCAGTCTGCAGAAATAGGCATTTAATTGTTAAAATTGAAACTTCTATATTGTAATGATATTACATTACTTTAATTTAGGTAATGTGGTTGAGTCATTAGTTATAGCTGTTGCATTGCAGTGATGTTGACTTCGTCTGAAAGTAAAATATATATTTTATTTTTTTTTGCGTATGCAGCGCCAATTAATGTTAAGTGAGTTAGATGATATTTTCCAGTTTTTCTGTCGGTGTCCTTTCCATAGTGTATTAATAAAGATTGCCATGCATTGATTTTTCCATGTCCTAAGCCTCACTGTATGTATTACTTTGTATGTGTTGAGTACATTAGCAGTCTGATTTAGAAAAGCAATCCACATATTATTGTTCCCAGTGTTCTGAAATCTGGGCTTGTGTAAAAAAAACTGCAGTGCAAGCGGGATACGGTCGTTAGGTCGACAGTCATTAGATCGACCACTGAAGGTTGCCATGAATTAGGTCGACGTGGTCAATAGGTCTACATGGTCATTAGGTCGACATGTACTAGGTCGACGGGCCAAAAGGTCGACATGAGTTTTTCACATTTTCTTTTTCTTCTTCTTTTTTTTGGACTTTTTCATAGTTGACGATCCACGTGGACTACAATTGGGAATAGTAACCTGTGCCGAGTGCAGCGGTAGCGGAGCAAGGGGACACGGTGCTCTAATTGGTGTTCACCGTCACTTTACGAAGAAAACGACACCAAAAAAAGTCCAAAAACCCATGTCGACCTATTGACCGTGTTGACCTAATGCATGTCGACCTTTCATGGTCGACCTTGTGACTGTCGACCTAAGTTGAGTTGACCCAACAACCCATACCCGTGCAAGCAAGTCAGAACAATGGAACGCAATCCTTGTCACCTGCCCTGTCTTAGTTTAGGGGAAATATACCATATTTTTGAAAAGGTGCAAAAAATGCTAAGTGCTTCACCAATAGGCATAAATAATGTTCAGTGCTAATAATAGTTTAAAACAAAAGTGTTTTTAAAAACTATGTGGCAGATGTATTAACCTGGAGAAGGCGTAAGGAAATGATAAACCAGTGATAAATGCAAGGTGATAAACAAACCAGCCAGTCATCTCCTAACTGTTAATTTACATATTGGAGCTGATTGGCTGGTGCATTATCACCTTGCATTTATCACTGATTTATCACTTCCTTATGCCTTCCCAAGGTTAATACATCTGCCCCATTATACTGTAGCTTCTACTTAAAATAATGTAACCATCTCACCTCATAGCAATATGACTTTGAAGACATGAGGGTCTATTTACTACGCCTTGGATGGAGATAAAGTGGAGAGAGATAAACTGCCAGCTCCTAACTGTCATTTTTCAAACACAGCCTGTGGCATGGCAGTTAGAAGCTGATTGGCTGGGACTTTATCTCCATCCAAGGCTTAGTAAATAGACCCCTTGGTCACATAGAATAATAATTGTTGATGCTCTCTAACCATGACATCCCATAGTGCTACGTTTTTGTATACACAGGTACTTTTGCGTGTGACTTGTGGTAGATGCTGCTTGAACAACTCATTTCTTTGCAGTCATCACCTTATGTATACCCATGGTGATAGCTCCTGAATATTGCTTGATGTATTTCTATTTTGAGTATCAAAACACAGATTTACGATTAATATTAATTCTACGGGATAAATGTAATAGCCTACAACCAACCTGATTTTGCTTTTTAAATATTTACTACTTTATTATGACATCAGGCAGATTTGAAGTTACAGTCTATTACATATACCTCTGTGTGTGGTGGGGGATGTGAAATTGTTTTACCCCCTGTAGTTCTGCACATTGCTGGTGTATTACTATTAAACAACTATAGAAGACATTACTGTGTGCATAGTCTGTAACAGTACACCCTGGTGACTGACAGAACACTGGCTAGCATTATCTCATGTTTGTAGAAATTGCTCAGCTAAAAGCATTGGATGAACAGCAGGGTCATGTAGTACTTTAGCATTAGGTATGGGGTGAAGAAATGTGGTGTACTAATTGGTAATACAATAAATCTATTCCTCCTAGGAACACATCAGATGTTCAGATGGAATAGTCAAGAATTACGTCTATGATTTATTAAGCTAGGTCTTTTTTTTTTTCTTTTTTTTTTTACTTTGATGAAATGCTCTATATACAGTAGTAGTTTATATTAGGTAGAGAATAAAAATAAAAATATTGTGAATTTTTTTTATTATATAAAAGAAAATAAATATTCTATACCATTCTTCATTATTCATATATTCTGGACCTGTCTTTCGTTTGGTTGCTTCTTAGGCTCAGAGTTGTCTTCCCCCAGCGTCTCATCTCTTTCTCTCCCCCCACTCTCGTATCCTATATGTCGCTCTCTTCCCCTCCGACATCTTCTTCCTATGACTCTTTCTCCCCCTACACTCTTCATTCCTCCATAACTCTGCCCATCTCTCTCTCCCCCTCTTGTATCCCATTTCTCTCTTTCTTCCGCTCTTGCCCCATTTTCCTATGTCTCTATCTCTCCCTACCCTCTCTCTTCCCCCAGAACTCTGTCCCATCTCTCTCTTTCTCTGTCCCTATGTTTCTGCCTGTCTCTATTTCCAATCTGTTTCTCTGCCCGTCTGTGTCTCTCTTCCCTCATGTCTGTGCCTGCTCTATATCTGTCTTCCATCCGAGTCTCTGCCCTGTATCTATCTTGCAGTGCCCCATATCTATTTCCGGCCTCTCTCTGCCTCCCCATTTCTCTGCCATGTCTCTCACTCTCCCCTGATGTCTCTTCCCCACGTCTCCCACTCTCTGCCCCCAATGTCACAGGCCCATCTCTTTTATCACCCCATGTCTCTGTCTCATCTGTCTCGCATCTGGGGGGGGGATCCTTAATATTTACAGGTACCCCCAAAACGGCTGTTTTTGTGGAGTATCTGCAGATATGTAATGATAAATAGGCACCATAATGAGGTGTTTTTGTGCAGGCAGTACAGGTGTGTCAACGCAAGTGTGGGCTATGCATAGTTGGATGTATAATAAGGGGAAATATAGCTATCTTTTGTTCCTTGTACTGTATAGGCTAGATGTAAGTGTGCACTGATGAAGGTAAGTAGTAAACCAAGCATACACATAAGGGGCATAAAATGCATATAAGCAAATATACTCATTTTTTTCCATGCACGCTGGTTGGAAGCAACATAAAGTTACTTCCAGCCTTACTGAATACAATGTCTATACAGTATGTGATATATTAAGATATACTTTACACAGATAATATGCATGCTGTATAGCATGATGATTTATCGCACTGTTTATGATGCGTAATTTGTCTTTGGCCTAAGAAATAATATTGCTCCTACTGAATGCTAACATTGCATATATGCATAGACACGTATTTGTGTCCAGTAATTTCACAGCACCTACTGTCATTCTGACCTCTAATTCCGCTACTTGAAATGGATCTTCCTATATGTAATGTATTTTCAGTATTTCTGTACAGAGTATGAATATTTTTCTGGAAACACTCCTGTAAATTCCTGCACTCACCTCTACACTAGTAAATACAAATATGCAAGATTACGTTTCTCTGCAGAGTCCGTGCCGGCTTATCTACTGATGGTTAGTTACAAATATTTCATGCTTGTTACTTGTGTAGAATGTTGTATACTCCCACCTGAAATATATATATCTAAAACTCTGGGTAGACATGCATTTATAAAACCTCATTGTCTGGTAGAATATCTACACAATTAAAAAGTGAAATATACACAAGAGTAAAGAGACATACAGTATACAGTTAGCAATATCATGGGTTAATATGGAACAACCCACTGGAAATAAATAAGAGGTAAAATTAAATACTACAATGTTTAAATATTGAATGGACCTGGGTTTACACAACCAAATTTTAATTACTTAACTTTCTGTCTATTACAGAACATCGCTACATTACTATATTTTCAATAGTTCTATGGCTTTCAGTATAAAAACTTATTACGTTAGAAATTAGTTAAAAAAAAAATAAAAGTATACAAATCATTTATTCACTTGGAACCAAACTTAGGCGCCTTGCCAGCAAATACTATACAGGTTGAGTATCCCATATCCAAATATTCCGAAATACGGAATATTCCGAAATACGGACTTTTTTGAGTGAGAGTGAGATAGTGAAACCTTTGTTTTTTGATGGCTCAGTGTACACAAACTTTGTTTAATACACAAAGTTATTAATAATATTGTATTAAATGACCTTCAGGCTGTGTATATAAGGTGCATATGAAACATAAATGAATTGTGTGAATGTAGACACACTTTGTTTAATGCACAAAGTTATAAAAAATATTGGCTAAAATGACCTTCAGGCTGTGTGTATAAGGTGTATATGTAACATAAACGCATTCTGTGCTTAGATTTAGGTCCCATCATCATAAGATCTCATTATGGTATGCAATTATTCCAAAATACGGAAAAATCCCATATCCAAAATACCTCCGGTCCCAAGCATTTTGGATAAGGGATACTCAACCTGTATTAGGATAATGACATATAAGTCATGGGCTGTACAGCGTAAGGATTAACCAATATGTTTGGGCTGCAAAATGTTTGCTAAAAGTGGGTGCTCACCGCAGCGACCGAACACACTGCGCCATGCTCCAAAGCTGTGCAGGTCAATTATCACGCCAACAGATAGATCTATTCATGATCCTTCACCCTTTGCGTGATGATGCGCTCGGCCAACTCTATTGGCTGAGAAAACCGTGTGGCTTTGGCTGTATGTATGAGTGTTTACTGGTTTTGTTTTTTGTATGTCTGTTTATTATGCCTCATTTTGTACAGTAGGTTTTTAATTTGCTTGAAAATAGCATGATGTACACTTACTTGTAAAATGTCTATTTTATGTAACTAATTTGTAGCTTTAATAACTGTCAGTAATGTCTTAGTTCTTAGTGATGCCTCATACTCTAGGGATCACAGCATAGGTCTGAGGAATTGAAAAGAAATCTCATCCCCTCAGCTTGCACGCACTTTGCAGTCCACATTCGTTTATTTTGAGCATAGTTATGACTGAATGCCAGAAGCGATCTTTGCCTGCTGTCCTCTAATAACCTCATCTTAGATAGACTGATCCTTATTGCAGCCTTAATCCATGCCACTAGAGATGATAGGGTTTGCCCCTCTCTAATTAATGATAACCTCCCAAAAATTATTTCAAGTCTTGTTTGGAGCCTTGCTGACTTTAGGAACCAATGTTAGCGCTTGGGAACACATTCACACTGCACCTCCTCTAGGTGGGTGCACTGGGGGTCATTCCGAGTTGATCGCACACTAGCTATTTTTAGCAGCCGTGCAAACGCATAGTCGCCGCCCATGGGGGAGTGTATTTTTGCTTTGCAAGTGTGCGAACGCGTGTGCAGCCGAGTGGTACAAAAACATTTTGTGCAAAGCAAGACCAGCCCTGTAGTTACTTATTCTGTGCGATGATTGCAGCGACGAAGGTCCCGGAATTGACGTCAGACACCCGCCCTGCAAACACCTGGACATGCCTGTGTTTTCCCAAACACTCCCAGAAATCGGTCAGTTGATACCCATAAACGCCCTCTTCCTGTCAATCTCCTTGCGATCGGCTGTGCAAATGGAATCTTCGCTAGATCCAGTGCACAGCAGCGATGCTCTTTGTGCCCGTACGACACGCGTGCGCATTGTGACGCATGCGCAGTTTTGCCATTTTTTTACCTGATTTCTGCACTGCGAAAATCGTCAGCAAGCGATCAACTCGGAATGACCGCCTCTGTGCCCACATTTTCACATTAAGGTAATTTTCCAGCTTTACAGTGAGTAGGATCACTATAGGCTGGTCATTCTGGTTACTGGGTGTCAGTGTATTACCATTCCGTTGTAGAATATCATTATCATAATGGCCCTAACTCCAGTGATGTTCAACCTCTCTGCAGGAAGAGAAGCGCTGACTAGGTTTAGAAGGCATATGACAAATTTAATAACACATGATTTATCTAAATCTATAAAAATCTATATATAACTAAATTAATAACTAAAACACAAAATATGTAAATTGAGGGCGCCCAAACGGGTCTCTTCACGATCGTGCCCATTACTTTAGTCGGGTTTAGGCGCTTTACGCGCCTAAACCAGACTGGTATGAGTGCGATCAGCGCAATAACGAAGCACATTTGCATATCGCCCACTCGATCTCCCGTCACTTCAGACGGGAGATAGGGGTGCGATATCATTTGAATCCTGCCCATAGAATCATAGCTTAGCAGCTGACAGCAATACAATCAAGTCATGTCATGCTTAGTGAAGAAAGGGGGAAAATTTATCACTGTTTGAAAAGAGATAAAATGGCGAGAGATAAAGTATTACCCAATCAGCTCCTGTCTTTTTTCAAACACAGCCTGCAACAAGGCAGTTAGAAACTGATTGGTTACTACTTGATCTCTCTGCATTTATCTTTTCCAAGATTTGATACATCTCCCCCTGAATGTGACACTCAACGTGTGTTCTGATGAGAGTAAAATAAAGCCTTTAAGGTAACAGACCCTGGCCCGTGTTTCCACCTACTGGTAGGCAGTTTCATCAGAGGTGGCACCGTGCAGACTTTGTTTTACTGCCATCAGGGCACTCGCTGAGTGGCACATTCACTGTGACCGGCTGATTCATATTTTCCAGACTGGTGCTGCTGAGCGACTATTCACGGTTCCAAATACTGGCATTTGGAGAAAGTTGAGCAAACATCAGCACTGCGTGCACCACTGACTCAGGCCCTTGCTATGGTCATGGAATGGTTCACCATCAATGGTCCCCATCAATTTGTGCCATCAGAACTTTACATAAAGGGCAGGAAACTATTGATGGGGAACCAGTAAAGGTTTGAGCCATTGATGGGGATCAGTGCTGTGAAGGTAGTGGTCAACTTAGGGATGGGGTGGACCTATGACGGCGGCAGGCCAATCAGGAAATGAGTCTTGACTAAATTGGAGTGACAGTGGGCGGAGCTAAGCACTGTGCATTGTTGCTGGTTAATAGGAATAAAAAACATTGCACACATCTCTGCCATCAATGGAGGAGAAAAAACATTAGACCATCACTATCAAGGGCAAACTATCAATGGTTGTTAACAATCAATGATTGATGGCCATTCCTAATCAGCCAGAGAGTAAATCATCAGTGCCAGAGAGGAGGGCATCTGGTTGACTTTGCATCTCTCGCATACCGCCCCCCCCCCCCCCCCCCGGTCCTTTTAGACTTCCTGTAGCAAATTGTGAAAACAGCGATCAGCATTTAGCACAAGAGTGTACATGAGTTGTGCAGTTAATTGTCATTTATGATTACTTATAATGTACATAGTAGCAAGTGGGGTGTGATCACAGAGTGGATGCACAGTCCTGATTCCTCCGGGTGCAGGCTATGTTATGGCTGGTTAGTGTGTGGGTGTGATACATACTGCACTGTTATGGATCTCTGGAGCACTGGCCTCCTATTTTTTGTTGTTAGTGACATAGTCCATTTTCTTTTGAAATGTAATGAATATTTAACCAATTTATTTTCTTAATTGTATTATCGTTCATTTGTTTTTATAGCACAAATGGTCTTTGGAAATGAGCACCATATTGTTACGTTACCTTAGTATCCAAATGTTCTTAAAGTTTTCCACTTGCTCTCATTATATTGTGGATATTTTCCATTCATTTGTCTCAGCTAATGTTTCCAAACATATTATTTCTAATTCAGCCATTGTGACATTATAGAGATGCTCAGTCCTGCAGAACAACCTTAGTTTGCTTTACAGAACCAACATTTGGTATGTCTAATAAATCTTCCCATGGCACTAATGTAACTTCCTTTTGCAAATACATTCCAAATAGTCTATTTAATGGTTATATTTAAAAAGTCTCTTTCCTACAGAGTCCAAATTTATATACTATTAATATTTTTACAGACACCTTTACTTATATGCTCACATACATCTAAAGCAGTTAAAATCCATCAGACTTAGCCTCCAAGACAGCCCTCTTACGTGCAATCGGATCACGCTGGTCAGCAAGTCTCCCGGAACTCACACAGTCAGCATGAAGTAGTACGTCTTCTTTAGATGAGCTCATCAGCTTTTTTGACTTTTGACAATGTGGACCACCGTCTCCTTCTGCAAATCCTTCACTCCCTTGGTCTGCATGATACTGCCCTCTCCTAGATAGCCTCCTACCTCTCTGACTGTTCCTTCTTTGTCTCCTCTCAAGACTCAAACCCCCTTCCCCACACTTACACTAACTGTAGGTGTCCCCCAAGGTTCTGTTCTTGGTCCTCTCCTTTTCTATCTCTATACATCCTCTTTAGGTGAATTCATTAGCTCTTTTGACTTCCAATATCATCTCTGTACGGATGACACTCAAATCTACCTTTCCTCCCATGACCTCTCTCCTCACTGGTATCTCCAACTGTCTGTCTGCTATCTCTTCTTGGATGTCCCAGCGCTATCTTAAACTTAACGGGGTTGTATTTACTTTAGGTGTGAGTTTTTAGAAGTGGAGATTTTGCCCATAGCAACCAATAAGATTCTACTTATCATTTATCTAGCACCTTTTAGAAGATAATAGCTAGAATCTGATTGGTTACTAAGGGCAACATCTCCACTTCTAAAAACCTCCATCTTAGTAATTGATCTCCAACATGTCTAACAATGAGCTGATTATCTTCACCCTCCAGAATAACATCACCTCCCACAATTTCGTTATCTATTGACGGAACTTTTCCAACTACACAAAGGTCCAAATCGCAGGTATTTCACCATTTTTTTCAACACCTGCACAGGGAGTTGGGTATGGGTTAAAACACATATGTACTAACATTTAAAAAATTTATATTTGACCCCGGAGAGTAAGAAACTATTACTGGCCCTGAGTGCGGCAGGCAGGAAAACGATTCTACAGGGTTGGATTGAAAACACACCCTTACAGATACCTTTATACTTAACAAAACTCAACTTCATATTTAAAATGGATTGGGTGGAAGCTTATAATAGACAAAGAAAATCAGGTGGAACGTCTTTTTACATTATGGCAGTCATACTCTCCCTTTCACCACCAAGTGTCAAATTCACCATAGCCTGAAAAACACTACTTGTATCTTACACAGCTAACGATACAGGATCTGCACAGCCTTGAGGAAGGGTCCATGGTGACCCGAAACGCGTTGGAAACATAGGGGTATATTCAATAAGAGTCGGGTCCATTCCGACATGCAGTTGTCGGAATGGACCCGACAACCCCTATTCAAAGAGCGGCCAAATCCGTCTGTCGGATTTGGCCGTTCCCTGTGTCTTGTCCTGCCGCTGCTGCCAGCGGCTGCTGGGTGCGCTGACAGCAGCGGCGGTGGGAACAGTGAGTGGCAGCCGGCGGGGGAACAGTGTGGCGACTGGCAGGGGAGCTGGGATCGGCGGCCTGAGCTGACAGAGGGGGTGATGTCTGTGGAGGCGGGGGAGGCACTGCAGGAAGAGAGGTGCCTGGCAGGGGGACGGCCATCATGGTACCTCTCATCCCCGATCCCCGTAGCCCGCCGCACCGCTCCCCGTCTCCTCACCTCAATCCGTCTTGTTTTCAAGTCAGATTGAGTTTGTCGGAAAAGGGGCCAAAACCTGTTGGATTTGGCCCCGTTTCCGACAGCAGCAGACAGATCGGCTGGTATTCCGCCGATCTACCTGCTTTCCGACAGCATTCCGACAAGTCGGGTTTCTTGTCAGAAAAAAATTGCCCTTATTGAATAGGTCGGAATCCCCTTCCGACCTATTCCAGTCGGAAACTGCCGGCTTTCCGACAAGACGGCAGTTTCCGACTCTTATTGAATACATCCCATAGTAGCCATCCCTAGCTGCTTCCAGAATCAGTGTGTGGAGGACCAACATTTTCTGGTACTGGTGAGTGGCCTGGAGGGAGTAAGGAGGATTTCTGGAGTCTCCCATTGCACACTATCTCTAGAGCTACTTCTGGAGCCAGAAACAGTACGGTTCCAATTCTGTCAAATATCCTGCATGGATTTAAATCTTATGAAACATTGTATGAATAAACTTAATTTTATCATTAGATAATGCGCTATGTGCACTTTGTTATACACATTCTTGTTTTTTGGGTGTGTTCTGAAAGCAGATTTCATTGAGGAACTCTGAATGTTTACTATACAAGTAAAAGAAAAGAAATGCAGGTATGGGTCATTGGGTCGACAAGACTTAGGTCGACAGTCATTAGGTCAAACCACTATTAGTCGACATGGTCACTAGGTCGACATGGTCATTAGATCAACATGCACTAGGTCGACATGGAAAAAGGTCGACATTAGTTTTTTTTTACTTTTTTTGTTGTCATTTTCTCCGTAAAATGACGGGGAACCCCAATTAGTGCACCGCGACCCCTCGCACGGCGAGCGAACTTCAGGGATGGTTACCTTTCCCAATCGTAGTCCACGTGGATCATAAAGTATGAAAAAGTAAAAAAATGAAAACACTCATGTCGACCTTTTTATATGTCGACCTAGCACATGTTGACCTAATGACCATGTCGACCTAGTGACAGTGTTGACCTAATGCATGTCGACCAACAGTGGTCGACCTAATGACTGTCGACCTAAGTCTTGTCGACCTAATGACCGCATCCCAGAAATACAGCACCATAGAGTTTCGAGGAGGAAAAGGGAAAAAAGACTGCCTTTATCTTTTGGGTTTGGACTCTATATTATCAATACAGTGAATTTTAATGCTGCTATATGCTTATAAATTTGCTGGAGGTGCCAAAAGTTCACTCTCTGTAAAAATCAAACAAATGAAGTTTATTGAATGTACATTTGATTCATAGGGTGAGATTCAAATGATATATCACGCCCAATTTCCTTTCTAAAATGATCTCCGTTATCGTGCATATTGTGCCCATAGTAATCAGGTTTAGCTGTGTAAAGGGTTGGGTGCCTTGCTACTCCGGGGGTAGCAAGCTAAAATAATGATACAGCGTCCCTGAGGGCAGAAACAGAATGGGTGTGGAAAGGGGTGAAAAGAATTGAATCCCGCCCATAATGTCTAAATAAAAGAATTAAAAAAATATATATATAAAAATCAACTGTTAGTACATGTGTGTTATAGCCCTTGAAACTCAATGTTGATTTAGATCGATATTTATCTATTTAAAACTGATGAGAACAGCCTTTAGTAAATTTACCACATAGATTTACTCTCTACTGGACAGGAGCTTATATGAGTGATTACATATTCTCTGTAAAGCACTGCATAAGGGGGTCATTCCAAGTTGTTCGCTCGTTGCCGATTTTCGCAACGGAGCGATTAAGGCAAAAATGTGCATGCGCATGGTACGCAGTGCGCATGCGCAAAGTATTTTAGCACAAAACTTAGTAGATTTACTCACGTCCGAACGAAGAATTTTCATCGTTGAAGTGATCGTAGTGTGATTGACAGGAAGTGGGTGTTTCTGGGCGGAAACTGACCGTTTTCTGGGAGTGTGCGGAAAAACGCAGGCTTGCCAGTATAAAACGCAGGAGTGGCTGGAGAAACGGGGGAGTGGCTGGCCGAACGCAGGGCGTGTTTGTGACGTCAAACCAGGAACGAAACGGGCTGAGCTAATCGCAATGTAGGAGTAAGTCTCGAGCTACTCAGAAACTGCTAAGAAATTTCTATTCGCATTTCTGCTAATCTTTCGTTCGCAATTCTGCTAAGATACACTCCCAGAGGGCGGCGGCCTAGCGTTTGCAATGCTGCTAAAATCTGCTAGCGAGCGAACAACTCAGAATGAGGGCCAATATGCAGACACTATATAAAAAATATATAAAAAAGCTGTTAATATATAATGTGTAAAATGTTTAATATCCCCCTAAAATATGTCATAAGCTTTTAAGTTCTATATTTTTATATTTGTTTAATTAATAATCTCAGTAGCAGTAGTAAAATGTGCATCTATATGTCCTGCCATAATATAAATGTTCCCATTTGTTCACAGCTCGCTTGTTGTGCCCAGTAGCTTGCAGTTCACTTATTTTACCTAGTAGCACTGCCCAGGAGTGCACAGCTTGCTTCTTGTGCCCAGTAGCATGCAGTTCACTTTTTATGCCCAGTAGCATTGTAGCTCATTGTTGTGCCCAGTAGCACACAGCTCATCTGTTGTACCCATTAGCCTGCACTTCACATGTGCCCAGGAGCACACAACTGTCTTGTTGTGTCAGATATGGGTCGTTGGATAGACACAACTTAGGTCGGCAGTCATTAGGTCAACCATGGAAGGTCGACATGTACTATGTCGACAGGTCAAAAGGTCGACATGAGTTTTTTGACTGTTTTTGGTGTCGTTTTCTACGTAAAGTAACTGGGAACCCAAATTAGTGCACGTGTCTCCTCACATGACTCGCTTCGCTCGCCATGCTTCGGGCAAGGTGCCTCGCTTCGCTCGGCACAGATTACCGTTCCAGTTGTTGGCCACGTGGATCGTTAAGTATGAAAAAATACAAAAAAAGTAACAACATTTTTTTTAAACTCATGTCGACCTTTTGACCTGTCGACCTAGTGCATGTCGACCTAATGGCATTGTCTACCGTCAGTGGTTGCCCTAAAGAGTGTTGACCTAGGTTGTGTCGACCTAACGACCGTAACCCATTGTGTCAGTGGCTTGTAGCTCAGAGTATGGTGATGTGATTTTATATTTTCTGTTAATGATCTATTGCCTGTGGCATCACAGACAATCATTCATCATTTTTGTATTTATTTTGTTTATATTATCATTTAAATGTGTTATATAGCTGCTGTCATAGTAACTACTAGGAAGCATATAGTGATTTGTTAATTATGTAGTCTTCTTCCTATTGTTTAATATGAATGGAATAACAGACTGGTCACTAGAATGAGATTCAGATCAAGGGGTAGGAAACTGCACACCAGGGGAAACTGACCCATATGACCAAAAAAGAACCAAATTTAATTCCACACTGGTCAGTAGATAGAAGATAGATAAAGTAAACCAGCAATTGTCTGGTGATAAGGCACAAGGTCTAAATCTCTACTGCTGGTGGTGCACCATAAAGTCAGTAATTGCTTGCTATACACATATAATACAAGAAAAAGAGAGAAGACTTATTTTTGCCGCACTCATGAGGGAATAATAAAGAATAAGTATAGTGAGGAGATTAAAACATAACGTTAATATATTACTTTAAAATATGGGCCCTCGTTTCGAGTTGTTCGCTCGCTAGCTGCTTTTAGCAGCCGTGCAAACGCTAAGCCGCCGCCCTCTGGGAGTGTATTTTAGCTTAGCAGAAGTGCGAACAAAAGGATCGCACAGCGGCTACAAAATAATTTTGTGCAGCTTCAGAGTAGCTCCAGACCTACTCCTAGCTTGCAATCACTTCAGACTATTTAGTTCCTGTTTTGACGTCACGAACACGCCCTGTGTTCGGCCAGCCACGCCTACGTTTCACCAGCCACGCCTGCGTTTTTATCTGGCACGCCTGCGTTTTTACGTTCACTCCCTGAAAACGGTCAGTTGACACCCAGAAACACCCAATTCCTGTCAATCACTCAGCGGTCAGCAGTGCGACTGAAAAGCTTCGCTAGACCTTGTGTGAAACTACATCGTTCGTTGTAAGAGCACGACGCGCATGCGCATTGCACCGCATATGCATGCGCAGAACTGCCGTTTTTTTGCTGATCGCTGCGTTGCGAACCAAAGCAGCTAGCGATCAACTCGGAATGACCACCATTGTCTCCTATTACACACAAAAAAAAACACATATAAAATTGGTATGGGCAATAGGCAGTAAAGAGTAATATTATCCAAGATAACTCTCGTGTCAGTGCCCTAGACTTGGGCGGTATATAGCGGTGGGAGTCACGATACAAGTCCTGAATTGGACTAACCTCAGCGCAGCCTTCATATATGGAACTGTGCTCCTATATGAGTACAGTTCAATGGGTTAGGGTTTAAAATGGGTTGTATCTCCTGGTAGGTAGTGACCAGAGTGGATGGGAAGAAAAGGAAAAGGAATTTAAGTACAAGAGTGATTCTGCTGTCAACGCTAGACTGGAGTGATTGTGGAGTGAAACTGACCCATAGCCTGGAATTGCTAGTCAACGAGAGGAAAAACTTGGCATTTACCAGTCACATAGGGTAGTATCCTATTAGCCGTGAAATCTTTTTTCATGTATCGCACAAAAATTCGCCCTATCCTATTCTAAATGTGCAAAAACGGGACATAGTCTGAAAAAAAAAAGAACTGAAAACTCAGGGTAAATATGGGGAAAATCAGTCTGTACCTCAAAAAATGCTAAACTGACATAGAACAACAGTATAAAACTAAATTATAGGTCATATTAAATATATTTGGGGTACTTAAATTGGGTCAAATGGCTGTTAAATGCATTATAAAAAGAAGGAACATTAAAATGGATATAAATATATATTTGGGTCAATTTATGGGACTTTAAAAAAAAAAAAAAGTGAAACCCACCTGCAAGCCTAAAAACACTTGTCCCACTCATAAAGCACCCTAAAATACCTATCCTATACCTTGAACCCCAAATTCCATCACTTTGCTGTTTCCACCCCAAAACTGACATGTCATTATTGTCCACTTAAAAATTATTTTTAAAAAACTTCTAATTGCCTAATTAGTCATTGGGGGGGAGGGGGGTCCCAGGGGTTCTGATCAAATTCCAACATTTTTACCTGAAAATAGGGATTTTCCCCAACTTTTCACCTGCTCAGACTGGGTGAAGTGAAATTTGCTATACAATTATTGGGTGAAAACTTTTCACGGCTAATTGGATAGGTATTTTCACGATTCGAGGTCCATTTTTTGCGCAAATATGGGTTTTCGCGGCTAATAGGTTACCCCCCATAGTATCTTTTCTTTGTAACTATATTGTGTAATACTACTAAAACTCTTATACCCCGTATACCCTTTTATCCCTAACATTTTTCCTTTTCAGTTCAAGCGCCTGCAGTTTCCTTTAACAAGTTACAGGGGCAAACACTAAGGGCTGCAGGTGTAGATCTCAAGACCAGATACTTCTCCCATGCGCAGCTCTAAGTGGCTTGCTCACGAGTTAGTAGCCTCAACCCCTTTTTGTGTTAATTACTGAAGGAAAAAGTGCAAATATAGTTTACAAAGAAATTTTGTGATAAATGTGGATCTAGGACTCAGGGTCGACAGTGTCTAGGTCGACACACATTAGGTCGACGCCTATTGGTCGACAGTTAGTAGGTCGACACGGGAAATAGGTCGGCATGCCCATTGGGTCAACATGGAAAAAGGTCAACGTGAGTTTTTGGACTTTTTTTGTATCATTTTCTTCATAAAGTGACGGGGAACCCCAATTAGTGCACCGTGTTCGCTCGCCATGCTTCGGGCAAGGTGCCTCGCTCCGCTGCACTCGGCACTGGTTACCGTTCCCAATTGTAGTCCACGTGGATCGTAAATTATGAAAATGTTCAAAAAATGAAAGAAAAAAAATGTGAAAAACTCATGTTGACCTTTTTCCATGTCGCCCTAATGGTTGTGTCGACCTATTTCTGGTGTCGGCCTAGTCACTGTTGACCTAAGGTGTGTCGACCTAAGTGCTGTTGACTCAGAGTCCGGATACCGCATAAACAAGGTCTACCTGCGCCACATCCTGTTAGAATCTCTGCCTCAATTAGGTTCCTCTGCAGATCAGTCCCTTTAAGTTGGGATACGTTGCATAACTTGGGCGTAGTCAAGTTCTGAGAAGCATGATCGGAACACCAACTTTCAGTGCGCCAAGTGTCAAGCATCTGGTTTTTCCATTGTTGCTCCTCTCCCTGATGTCACATGGAGATCATACATACCTTAGTTTCTTTCTAGGGCACTAAGCTATACAATAGTCAAAATGAGATCTTAATCCATCCAGTAGTTTTTGTATGATGCTGGAATGAACAAATAGACATACAAACATTCTGGTTTTTTTTTTCCGTCTCCATAGTACATAGTACAGTCCCTAAATATATATTTCTCAAAATAATGGCTATGTATCCCTTCCTTCCCCATCCTTTCTTTATCCCTTCCTTCCCCATCAAGCTTACCTCAACGCCATAGCAATCCAGATAATCTCATTCACATCTCTCCAACAAACTCATACCCCCTATCCTGTGCACTCTGGAATGCCAGATCTGTTTGCAACAAATTGACCCCCACTCACGACCTCTTCATATCCAACTCCCTGCACCTCCTGGCCATTACTGAAACCTGGATTACACCCTATGACACCGCTTCTCCTGCTTCTCTCTCGGCTGGGGGCCTTACATTCTCACACACACCCCGACCTGGCGGTCGTCATGTGGGTGGTGTTGGGATCCTTTTACCCTCAAGCTACACATACCAACTTATACCTCCAGAACCATCTCTTACATTCTCTACATTTGAGGTCCATGCAATTCGCCTCTACCAACCCACTAATCTTCGAGTTGCTGTCATTTACCGTCCACCTGGCATTTCCTCTAAATTCCTCGACAACTTTGCTTCCTGGCTACCTCACTTCCTCTCTTCTGACATTCCCACCATTATCCTAGGTGATTTCAACATCCCTATCGATAACCCCACAAAACCACCTGCCTCTAAACTCCTTAACCTCACATCTTCACTTGGTCTCTCCCAGTGGACCAGCTCACCCTCCCATGTGAACGGGAGCTCACTGGATCTGGTTTTCACTCACCGCTGTGTTATTTCTGATTTTTCCAATTCCCCTTTTCCCCTCTCTGACCACCACTTGCTCTCATTCAACTTATCTATCTCTGCTCCCCCATCTCTCCCTCCTAAGGCTACCATCACTAAGCGTAATATTGAGGCTATTGACACCTCATCCCTATCCTCCCTGTTTGACTCGCTTCTCTCTCCTCTTCTCTCTCTCACATGCCCTGAACAAGCCACATCTCTATACAATGCATCTCTTACTTCAGCCCTTGACTCTGTTGCTCCGCCAACCACTATTCACCCTCGCAGATCAACACCTCAACCCTGGCACACCAAATGCACCAGATATCTACAAAAATGCTCACGTACTGCCGAGCGACACTGGAGGAAATCACGCTCTCAAGCAGACTTCCTCCATTTCAAATTCATGCTCTCATCCTTCAGTGCTGCCCTTTCCCTTGCTAAACAATCATACTTCAAAATCCTCATCTCTACCCACTCTTCCAACCCCCGGCGCCTCTTTGCCACTGTTAACTCCCTCCTCTGCCCACCACCACCTCCTCTCCCTTCCTCATTGTCTGCTCTTGACTTTGCCACTTACTTCACATCCAAGATTGACTCCATACGTCAGGACATCACATCCCACCAGTCCAGCAACCAGCCACCACCCATCCTTTACCACCCCTCCCCTACCCTCTTACCAACTCTGACATCTTTCTCCCTAGTATCTGGTGAGGAAGTCATGGCCCTCATACACTCCTCCCCCCCCCACAACCTCCCCACTCGACCCTATCCCCTCCCACCTCCTTCGCTACCTCTCCCCTTCTGCCTGTTCCCATCTTGCCCACCTTCTCAATCTCTCCCTCTCATCAGGCACTGTCCCCTCTGCCTTCAAGCATGCTCTTGTCTCCCCTATTCTTAAAAAACCTACCCTTGATCCTAACACTCTCTCCAATTATCGACCGATCTCTCTCCTCCCCTTTGCCTCCAAACTTCTTGAGCGTATTGTCTATAATCGCCTTACTGCCTTTCTTTCCTCTCACTCACTGCTTGACCCATACCAGTCTGGTTTCCGCTCTCTCCACTCCACTGAAACTGCCCTCACAAAAGTCTGCAATGACCTCCATGCCGCCAAATCTAAGGGCCACTACACTCTGCTTATTCTTCTTGACCTCTCTGCTGCTTTTGACACTGTGGACCACCCTCTTCTTCTGCAAATCCTTCACTCTCTTGGTCTACGTGATACTGCCCTCTCCTGGCTGTCCTCCTACCTCTCCGATCGTTCCTTCTCTGTCTCCTCTCATGATGCTACCTCGCCCCCACTTCCACTAACTGTTGGTGTCCCCCAAGGTTCTGTTCTTGGGCCTCTCCTTTTCTCTCTCTATACGTCCTCTTTAGGTGAACTCATTAGTTCTTTTAATTTCCAGTATCACCTCTATGCTGATGACACTCAAATCTACCTCTCCTCCCCTGATCTCTCCACGGCTCTCCTCACTCGTGCCTCTAACTGTCTTTCTGCTATCTCTTCCTGGATGTCCCAGCGCTTTCTTAAACTCAACATATCTAAGACTGAGCTGATCATCTTCCCACCCTCCCGCACAACCTCACCTCCCACAATCTCATTATCCATTGATGGCACGACTATCTCCTCTAGCCCCAAGTACGCTGTCTTGGTGTAATCCTTGACTCCTCCCTCTCCTTCAAACCACACATTCAGCACCTCTCACAAACCTGTCATTTTCATCTCAAAAACATTTCCAGGATCAGACCTTTTCTCACCCAGGATGCCACTAAGATCATTATTCACTCACTGATTATTTCCAGACTGGACTACTGTAATCTCCTCCTAACTGGCCTCCCTGACAATTACCTCTCTCCACTCCAGTCTATCCTCAATGCTGCTGCTCGGCTCATCTTCCTCACCAAACGCACTACATCCACCTCCCCTCTCCTACTAGCCCTTCACTGGCTTCCCTTCCCCTTCAGAATCCAATTCAAACTTCTCACTCTCACTTACAAAGCTCTCACCCAATCCTCTCCCATTTACATCTCTGACCTTATCTCCCTTTACTCTCCCACCCGTCCTCTTCGCTCTGCTAATGCACGCCGCCTCTCCTGTCTCCTGATTACTTCCTCCCACTCCTATCTCCAAGATTTTTCACGTGCTGCTCCCTTCCTTTGGAATTCTTTACCTCTCCCCCTCAGACTCTCCACCTCTCTACAAAACTTCAAACGGGCTCTCAAGACCCATTTCTTTACCAAACCCAGCCAAATCTCATCCTAACCCCCTGTTCCATGCTCTCTATGTACCCCATCTGTGTCACCCCTGTCTGTCTACCCCTACCCCTAGAATGTAAGCTCTCACGAGTAGGGCCCTCTTCCCTCATGTGCTCACCCTTTTCTTCTTTAATAATTCTCAACTGCCCAAATCACAGTTTTTGGGCCACCTGGAACTTATCTCTGTCATTTACTGGTGTAGTTATGCTTAGTTACCCTGTACTTGTCCAAAATTGATTTCAACTGTAAGTCACTGTTTTGATTATGTGCATATGTACTCTGTAATTGGGCGCTGCGGAACCCTTGTGGCGCCATATAAATAAATGATAATAATAATAATAATAATAATGTACACACAGGTGCATTTTAAGAGAGGTGAAGGCCTGTGTTAGCCTACTCCGTCTGGGCCACCTCCTCTCTGCCGGGCACTGGCAGTAGCGCAGCGCTGTAGAGAGTCTGAGCACTTGAGTGATCAGACCCTAATGCGCATGCTCAGTTCCTTGGGAAAATGGTGCAGCGGCCATTTTCACAGCGATTTCTGCAGCGCTGGTGCCATTGGTGCGGAACTCCTGAGGTGTAAGTATTTAAAAAAATGTGTGCAGTGTGGGCTCCCCTGAACTTAGCATACACACTGCACCCATTATAAATACGCCAGGGTGTACAGACACAACCCTTTCAGTTTTAATATACTGTATATGTGTGTGTGTGTGTGTATATATATATATATATATATATATATATATATGTGCCCTCTTACATCCTTGCTGCAGTCACACTAAACAGCCCTTCAAGTCACGTATTGACTTTTTTTTGGTGAAAATCCGTCATAGAGGCAAAGTAATGTAGTAGGACGCATCTGCTCGTTTTCCAGGAAGACACACGTAGCATAGCATTTTGTATGCAAATACAGTCGCAGTCACAGTATATAGGCATGCTGCATATAATTTTAATCAGCATAAGCTGCTTGTGCATCCTATTGCATTACGTTGAATCTAAGACGCATCTTCGTAGAAAAAAAACGCAAAAAAGATGCTCAGCGCTGCCGAGACACATGGCACTCGCATTATGTGGAGCACGACATATAACGCACAGAGCAAAGATGTAAGAGGACATGTATGTGTGTGTATATATATATATATATAGATATATATATGTGTATATATATATATATATATATATTGACAATGCTAAATTCCTTTGTCGTATAAACAACCCTTATGAAGCTAAGAACACTGTACGCTGCTTACTTAAGAAATACCGTAATGATACGCTATTTGCGTAACGATCGCTCAGCCGTAGGCGAGACGCTCAAGCGTCACGTTCGCTCACGGCCCAGTGATCACAGGACACGTTATTGGTTATGTCTAGGGGAAAGATTCGCTGTAACGTAGCATACGCTAGAGACCACGAGGAGGTCACCAGCGGTGCAGACGCTCACAACACTATACCTTGATATTAAACCTTATACCGATGAAACACACAGAATACCTTAACGTGAGTACAGGGTGTAAATGCAACCTTGTGTAACCTGACTATCTACAAAGCTGTTTGAGCGTCACCGACGCTCAAGTGAACACTTAACACTATAGTAAATACACTGATACTGGTTTAGGGTTCCAAAGCCTATAATCTGTATTATATCTAGTATACTTGTAAAAGAGTAACACAGTACAAATGATACACTACAATATAACAAAGACTTCCTAACCAAACACCTAACTAAGGGATAAACTACAATGCTATCCTGGTCTAACACAATACAATACAATAATACTACGAAGTATTTAAGAGAAAAAGAGGAGAGAGAGAGATAGAGAGAGAAAGAGAGATATTGGCTCACAGAAAGACAATGATTACGGAGAGAACTTACGCACAAAGGGTATGATCGCCTGCGCCTCGATATCCAGCTCCCGATTATCAGCAGATAACCGTTGATGAGAGAGTGAGCTGGATGTGGTCGGTCTGCCTATTTATGCCCCACACACAATGCAATCTCCTAGTCCCTACAATCCTACAGTTTATTGGACACAGGAATTCGGCCCTGTACTGTAACCAAAGGTCATAGGTTGATTCATACAGGTGGGCTGTGCTGATTTCCAACAGCTCAGGTGGGTGGGGAACTGGGTTTCCCGCCGCATACCTGAGTATGTGCAAATCATAGAAATGGACATAAACTTCTTATGTCCATAACTATTCGCACGAGCGATTAATACGCTCCAAACCAACACCGGAATATTGCTAATTAAATACTCTTCCGATGGGTATCAAACACTGCTGTATGACTCCTGTTAGACCCTTCGTGCAATACAAAGAGGGATTCCTCCGCTCAGGGACATTCTATCTAAACCAAACTTACAGAAACTATTGAGGGGAACATGATCTATAAACTACATTAATTGTGAACTTTTGTAACGAATGAGTCGCACGCTACGATCACATAAACTCTACCGTAAATGCGCATACTGCGCGTGCGAGTGCACGCTATTGCGGGTATGCGCTTCCACGGGAGAGCGTACGCATGCGCAGCACGGACCAGTGTGCGGTGCAAATATGGCAGTGTGTACTAAGACATTTTTCTGACTTTGACAGTCCACCCTTTGGCAGTCAATAATAACTGCCACAAAATATTTAAGGAGAAAAATGTAAGTCAGGGGTTAATTGATTTCCATGGTGGGGTAAGGAAGAAGAGAGGAGTAGGTGTGAAAAGGGTATGACCTAGTGAGAGAGTAGAAGCATGTGTGTATGAGTCCATGTTTGGAGGGTCATGTATCATCGTGCCGTACGTGTGGTAAATCAAGCTTCGAGGTATTGCGAAGTATACATTTGAATTCCTTCTTATCCTGTGGTACAGGTCTGTGGATGGGCTGTCAAACTCTACCGAGCTCATTTCGGCTGTGGTTGTAACACAATGGGGATGCACATTTTAGTTGATGATACATGAATTGGGGGGGGTATGTGGTTGCTGCTATCTGTGCCTGTATTCCCTATCGACTATGTGTGTTATTACCTGAGGGTTGCAGAGATGAAGATAAAGAACACTTACGAAAAAATGCAATGATATTCTATGTCAGGTTAATGTACGTTCGTCGATTGGGGTCTTGATTGGTGTCGGTTGATTGGAGTCTTCTTCTTTGTGCTTTTGCTCATAAATCGTGAGTAAAGCAAACAACGTCCATGGATTTACAAAAAATGTTGGGCTAGCGTGATTTTAAAGTTCCTAGGGAAACTGGGGTACCCATGGCATTGTCCATCAAAATCTTGTATATCAGGTCGTCTGCTCTTCTTCTTTCCATCTTTCCGTTGTCGGCCCCTTGGCTCATCAAATCCTTCGTCTACGTGGGTCTTTGTACCTCGGAGGAAAACATAGAAATGGGTGAAAGGCGGACCGTATACTCATTACATCATTACGTCATGGTTTCTAGCATTGGGTCATAAATCAAATCCAGGTTAATTACAGTTTCCTCACTCCTTAAGCTCATCACTTTCGTACTTTGCTTGCACCTCATCAAAGCCTGCCCGCATCTAAATATCAATCCAATAGATATAACGACACCCAAAATACATAGGAGAAACTTTCCAACATCCATTATGACTCCTTGAGCCCAGTCTCCTAAACCGGAGAACCAATTTCGCGGGTTCAACCATGACACCCAACCAGTCAGCTCATTACCTACAGCAGCAAGGGTGAGATTGTGTTTTCGACGAAATTCCCACTTTAATTGCAGAATATCGTCCATCTTTTGGTCTATGACCTCTACCGGATCCTCGGTGCTATTTGTGATATACGTGCAACACTTTATGCCGTACTGTGTTGCCAATGTAACACAATATCCGCCTGTTACTGCTGTAAGGTAATTAAGAACCATCCTATGCTGAACTAGTTCTGTTTTATAAGCTTGGAGTTCCCTTCCAGTGTATCTAAACGTGTCATCATACATTTCAGTGATATTATCTAACAAATTGGCGAGTGCGGAAATGTATCTATAATTCATCACACCTCGAGCGGTGCGAGTGAAATCTAACGCTACCAGAACCTGAATCCCGGTGGATTCATGGATAAGATCAGAGGCCGGATGCTCTAACCTTTCTGACAGTTGTCTTTTAACAAGGTGCTCGTAGTGAGTGTGAGTATAAGGAGTTTGGGCACCACGGTGTATGTCCTTCATTTTGTCATGTGTAACAGTCATTACTTCAGGCAATACTTTTCCAATATAACACAATCCTTCAGAGTTTGGGGCAAGCCACTTGTACGCCTTTCTCCCGCATATGAAATATGCATCATCGGGGAGAACATAAGGGACGGAGAAGGACATGACCATGTTACAAACCTTCCAGGTGAAATCTCCTGACCCTAATTCTTCCATCTGTCTAATGCACGTATCAGTTTGTACGATATGTGCACAGTATCCTGGTGATACCTCTCCAACTTTAGTAATCCTATTTCCTAAGGTATATCGATACCGGAATGATTTTCCTCTACTGGCTATGTGGCGTACGAGCTCTGTATCTGTAGGCATTCTATCTGCTCTGTGTGAAAAGGTCATGGTAAGGTTGCTCCATGACACTTCCCAATTTCCCGGTTTTCTAGGATTGGAGATGTTAAAACATAAGAGGGACCTATCCACATGGTATTGGTGGAGCTTCAAACTAGGAGGGCTGGAGATATTAAACCTCCGGTCCACCGGTCTCCCACCACTTAGCTCAAGTACCTCCCCTAACGTTAAAGGAAATGGTACTAGCCCTGATTTGCTGTGACCCTGAGGTACTTGAGAACATACCCAACAATCGGTCTTGTTTAATACGTTACCCACTAGAGAGTGATAGTCACTCAATGGATGCCGGTCCATATGGATATTAAAACTAGATTGGCATTTCTTTATGCATCCATCTTCAACCAGATTATCACAGAGCCTACAGATACAATTTTCCTCAGCTAACAATCCATCACAATTTCTTCTATCGGATCGTTTTCTGATACTCGCCTTTGCTTGTTGGCTTGGTTGATCTTGGAAAACTACGCCTCCATCATCATAATCGGAACCCATTCCAGAACCTCTTTCGACCTCTATGGTACTCTCGCCGGAACAGACTGCTCTGGTCAACATCATGGTTAACATCAAAATCCGGATCACAGTCTCTTGGGGCAAGTCCATCTTTGAGGAGGAAATAGAGAAGAATGAGAAGGGGGAAAAAGAAATTTTAAGGGAGAGGGGATGGGAAGTGGAGAAAACAATAAAAGGAAGAGGGGAGTCGACAGCTGCTTTCGGTCTTCAAGGCTCAGGTGCCGCCTCAGTCCTCCTGGAACAGACACTCTAGTGATACAACCTCTACCGTCTGTTCCTTATCACGGGACTTCTCTGGATCAGCAACCTTCTTGCAGTGGGATGAATGGACCCAAGTCTCTCTCTCAGCAACCTTCAATGCTGTGGTGCTAGTCAATAAGACCTGGTATGGTCCTTCCCATCTATCAATAAGACAACCCGTTGACACGACCTCACCTATCCCTCCGCTAGGGGCTTTCACTAATCTCGTGGGTGTCGCTGTGCCTACTGTGGTCTCTGATATGGTGGCCGCAAGAGAGAGCGCTGAAATTGTTGCCGAATCGTCTTCTTGTTCACACTCCTGAGGAAGGTTCAAAACAGGGTACAACTTGCACGGGTTAATACTTGCATGAGTTATTCGGTTAACATCATTTACATTTACAGGGTTACTAAGAGTTTGTGTTTTACAACCCAGTGCGTTTCTCTCCGCAATCAACTTCTCTCCTGCAATGTATGGTGGAGGAGGAGCTGTGGCAATCAACTTCCTGACTGCCCCAGATCCCGCCGCCAGAGCCAAACCTCTCTGTATCTCACCTTCCTGGTGCCATAACTGTAAATAATCATGATGCTGAATTCGTCTCTTTGATGATTTTACGAGACATATCCTCCTCCTTAAATTTTGTAACACCTCTGGACTGAAGCTACCTATTCTTGGGAACTTGTCCCTGTCTTGTACAGTCATTCTCTCCCATTCATCACATAAAGATTCGGTGTGAATTCCATATTTTTCACACATTACATATCGTGCCGACCCAACTGGTCGGTTCACAGAATCAACCTGAACCAGGGTTGATCGCCCCCTACCTGAGCAACTGGCCCCCATAGTCTGTAGGTGTTGCTTAGTCCTCCTTGGATTTTCTGTATCAAGGTTTTCAGCAAGCCTTTACAGACAACCAAATTACTCCACAGTAGGCCGGCGGTGGCGGTTTACCGAGTACCCCACTCACTCGCCCACCTCGACCAATACGACCTGTAAACACCGTTATGATGCCAGCGTACTCGATACAGGGCCCCTATGGAACCTTCAGTTTACTGGAACATATGAGGGTTACCCGCAGGACACTTACTCTTTCCAGTAAAGTTGGGGTTGTTAGATAGTTCCTGAGTGACCAGCGAACTTCCCTTCCAAAAATAAAAAATTACACAAATCACGTCAGAATGTACAAATAGCGTTTGTGACCACTTTACTCTAATGGTATTTAGGTCAGATTACTAACTACTGCACACAATTACGTGCGGTCCAATCGTTCAGTACACGAGCACTACTTGTCATGTACTAAAAGACCAATGGAATCGATGTTTCCGGCCGCGATTCCTTCAGCAAGAGCTTATGGCCTATATGGGTTCTGCACCAACACCCCAGGCGTTGTGCCACTGGACTTTTATAGCGGACCTTTTACCTTACGACCTCCTGGTCTTGTTCCTTATGACCTCCTGGTCTTGTTACCTTATGGTCCGCTATACTCTAATGCTCAAATATTATTTAACCAGGGATGCCTCCCTAGCCACCGTATATGTCACTTACACGTATGTCCCTTGACGAGTACCCGACTTTCCTTTTGGTTCCACCTTAAAGTTATATAAACTTTTGTATACAAAACACACTCACTCAACACATGTACACTTTTGTTTCTATATCTATTTCTGCGCAGAAATTGTCTTCAGGCCAAAAGTGTTACCAATTAGGAGCAGGATCTGTTAAACTAAATTTCAGATTTTCCAAAAAATAGATTTGCGTTATTTACCGCGTCGCGTTATCTACCGCTGTGCGTTACTTATCGCTTTTGCGCTAATTATCGCTTTGCGCTAATTATCGCTTTTCGTGACTTGGGCTACGTGGGCGTAACCAGACGCTACGTTGCGTAATGAACGCTGCGTGCGTCTGCCTTTTGGATTGCGTACGCTAGTCTTTGTTAGCGACACGTGTACGCAATGCAAAGGATCCACCGTAACACAATATATATACTTTTATCAATGTAAATGATCCCTGATCATCTACCGCAATCCACACTGACTGCCTTGTATCTCAGACAAACCGTGTGTTTGTTCTATACTTTAACTATTACCTCTACTATTAAATAACAGCAAATCTCCTTTTAGCCCTTTCTATCAACTATAAAATTTGGCAAACAGGAATAGTGATATACGAAAAAATGAAATAGAAATGCAGATATATGCGTGCGTGTATACGCAAGACAGAAGAGAAATAAAACAGTTTTAAAAAGACACAAGCGTTTTGTTCTTACTTCCGGTTACCGGATTCCTTCGGCACTCTTTACCTAAGCGAAGCAGACGCTTATCCCGTCAGCAACTGCGAGACAACCTCCCACCCTTTTGCTGGGGGATAATGTCTGCTGATCTACCTAGTGCAGATGTGAAAAGGACCGGACGAGCCCGCAATTGACAATGCTAAATTCCTTTGTCGTATAAACAACCCTTATGAAGCTAAGAACACTGTACGCTGCTTACTTAAGAAATACCGTAATGATACGCTATTTGCGTAACGATCGCTCAGCCGTAGGCGAGACGCTCAAGCGTCACGTTCGCTCACGGCCCAGTGATCACAGGACACGTTATTGGTTATGTCTAGGGGAAAGATTCGCTGTAACGTAGCATACGCTAGAGACCACGAGGAGGTCACCAGCGGTGCAGACGCTCACAACACTATACCTTGATATTAAACCTTATACCGATGAAACACACAGAATACCTTAACGTGAGTACAGGGTGTAAATGCAACCTTGTGTAACCTGACTATCTACAAAGCTGTTTGAGCGTCACCGACGCTCAAGTGAACACTTAACACTATAGTAAATACACTGATACTGGTTTAGGGTTCCAAAGCCTATAATCTGTATTATATCTAGTATACTTGTAAAAGAGTAACACAGTACAAATGATACACTACAATATAACAAAGACTTCCTAACCAAACACCTAACTAAGGGATAAACTACAATGCTATCCTGGTCTAACACAATACAATACAATAATACTACGAAGTATTTAAGAGAAAAAGAGGAGAGAGAGAGATAGAGAGAGAAAGAGAGATATTGGCTCACAGAAAGACAATGATTACGGAGAGAACTTACGCACAAAGGGTATGATCGCCTGCGCCTCGATATCCAGCTCCCGATTATCAGCAGATAACCGTTGATGAGAGAGTGAGCTGGATGTGGTCGGTCTGCCTATTTATGCCCCACACACAATGCAATCTCCTAGTCCCTACAATCCTACAGTTTATTGGACACAGGAATTCGGCCCTGTACTGTAACCAAAGGTCATAGGTTGATTCATACAGGTGGGCTGTGCTGATTTCCAACAGCTCAGGTGGGTGGGGAACTGGGTTTCCCGCCGCATACCTGAGTATGTGCAAATCATAGAAATGGACATAAGCTTCTTATGTCCATAACTATTCGCACGAGCGATTAATACGCTCCAAACCAACACCGGAATATTGCTAATTAAATACTCTTCCGATGGGTATCAAACACTGCTGTATGACTCCTGTTAGACCCTTCGTGCAATACAAAGAGGGATTCCTCCGCTCAGGGACATTCTATCTAAACCAAACTTACAGAAACTATTGAGGGGAACATGATCTATAAACTACATTAATTGTGAACTTTTGTAACGAATGAGTCGCACGCTACGATCACATAAACTCTACCGTAAATGCGCATACTGCGCGTGCGAGTGCACGCTATTGCGGGTATGCGCTTCCACGGGAGAGCGTACGCATGCGCAGCACGGACCAGTGTGCGGTGCAAATATGGCAGTGTGTACTAAGACATTTTTCTGACTTTGACAATATATACATACAGTATATATAGTTATTTTTTTAAAGAAAATATATTGTTGATTTGTGGACAACAGAAATTAAAAGAAAATGTATTATTAATAAGTACCAATATGCATCACAGACATGGGTGCCATGGTCGACAATGTTTAGAGCAGTATTCCTGTAATGCAAAATATAAAGGTATTTGAGGAATGTTAAAAGGCCTTGGGGAGAATCAGTCACTACTGCGTGTATTATTTCTGTCTACCAGCGATTCTCCCGGTGGCAACCCTAGCCGATTTAAGGCTCATGGCAGGCCCAAATTCGTATAAAGGCCTTAAGGCCTGAGCCTAGCGGAACAAATTTTCCAGGGCAACAGGCTGCTTTTTGTTTAATCAGTGTGCCATTTATCTTACGTACAGTATGCCTGGAAGCATACTAACAATCTGTGACTTTCATTCCCACCATTTTACAATTGAAGTTTGGGGCCATGGACCGCAATGAGGGGAGGGGGCTGCAGAAAGAAAAAGTAACAAAGTTGTACTGCAAAAGTCATCTCTATGATTTTCAAAATGTCCAGAATGTTTTTATTGCATTAATTCTACTGTATGTACTTTTTTATAGGTTTTATTTTATTATTATTTTATTTTATCTTAGATTTATGACCGATGCAGCTCGACGTGAACAAGAAACCTTAAAGAAAAAAATCCAACCCAAGCTCTCCCTGACACTGTCAAGCTCCGTATCCCGTGGAAATGTGTCCACACCACCCCGCCATGGCAGCGGCAGCCTCACCCCTCCAGTCACTCCACCTATCACTCCATCCTCCTCATTCCGCAGCAGCACCCCTACAGGTAAGGGAGTAATTATATAGCATGATGCGCTGTATGGACGACATACACTGCCCTGTCACTGTGTAGGCTACTTTGTTTCTCCACCATGTTGCTCGGGTGTAAACACCAGCTGTTGAAATATTATTTTTGGGCCCAAAACTTGAGGTATGGTATGCGCCTAACATTGGTTCAACATGGCAACAGCCAAAAGATACCAAATGTGTAAACAGAGAACCCTGGAGCTAAGGAGTATAATTTCTCTCAGATCCTGTACAGCTGGGTGAGTCAGTCTCACAAATATAAAGTGTACAGGAAAACTAACCGTAATAGAATCTCGAGAGAACAAATATATCACCTCACTTGGTAACATTATAACAATATATTCAGTATCATAACTGGTGAACATAACATTAAAAACATACATTGTTTTCTCATTAGGCAACAAACTTGTCAGACAAATAATGATATATAATTGCAGTCCTCTCCTTCATCAGAAAGAATTAAGAGCTGCAGTAATTTATAGGCAGTTAGTAAATGTATATATATGCCTCAGAAATAAAAAACACAATTGGTAGTCAATACAGAGAAAAAGGGTGGTGAGGCTGCGCTAAATTTGATGAATACAACAGTATTGGTATAATGAGTTAAAACACAGTTTTATTCCTAAAATTAGTGCAATAGGTATATATTAAAAACTAAATACATAAAATTAAGTGCATATCAGAAACAAATGGTATATTTTCTATGTTTCAAAAAACAATTCTATGGGGTTACCCAATTCGCCAGGTAGAGAATGTGGAATTGTGGAGTTTTTGTAGTGACCGTTCCAAGATGTTTTCCCCTGTAGTATTATAGTCCAGCATAGACAACAGTCTCAGAATTAGGCAATATCCAATGGATGGACTAATTACCGTTAGAGGGTAGTGTGCTCCGGAAACTTTGGTGGAGAGCCCCTCATGCGTTACGGTTGGTACAGTCCTTTATGCAATTATTGCTGTATGTAGTCTGAGAGTTTACCTTTGATAAAGCTACAAGTTGATTGCAGCGAAACGCGTCAGGTGTACCAGGGACCCCCGCCAGGAATTGATCTGAAGGAGGACCGAACCATTCCCCAAACTCTGTCCAGACGGCTCTTTTAAACTCTCAGACTACATACAGCAATAATTGCATAAAGGACTGTACCAACCGTAACGCATGAGGAGCTCTCCACCAAAGATTCCGGAGCACACTACCCTCTAACGGTAATTAGTCCATCCATTGGATATTGCCTAATTCTGAGACTGTTGTCTATGCTGGACTATAATACTACAGGGGAAAACATCTTGGAACGGTCACCACAAAAACTCCACAATTCCACATTCTCTACCTTGCGAATTGGGTAACCCCATAGAATTGTTTTTTGAAACATAGAAAATATACCATTTGTTTCTGATATGCACTTAATTTTATGTATTTAGTTTTTAATATATACCTATTGCACTAATTTTAGGAATAAAACTGTGTTTTAACTCATTATACCAATACTGTTGTATTCATCAAATTTAGCGCAGCCTCACCACCCTTTTTCTCTGTATTGTATACGGGAGTGACTTCCCTTTTCCTGAGACTGCAGCTCGGTTAAATATCTCCTACCTAAAGCGCCCGAGTACCCCTGGGTAACCAATTTTTCTACAATTGGTAGTCAGCAGGAGAACTGATGGCAAAAAAGGTATGTTCCTGAATAGATGGAATGTTCCTGAGTAGATGGAATGACTAGTTCGTGTGCTCCACTAATGCCTCCTGCAGTTAGACACAGGAGCCCGTCCTCAGACGTTATAAATGATAACAGTCACACACTAGTAGTCCCTCCTTGTAGATGATAGACTTCTCCATGATGAGAGAAGCCGCCAATGTGTCCGTCGGTGGCTGGTGTAACCGCTTGTTTTTCCAGGAGTCAGCATTTTGGCACAGCTGCAAATATTGAGGGTCATTCAGATGTGGTTGGAGTAGCTATCACTGCTGCTTCCAGTATCCCGGGTCGGGCATGGCTCGGAGCCAGGGCTTCAGTGGGGAAGGAGTACGCATGATCTTTACCAGACATTTCTGGTTGAGAAGAAATGGTCAGTTACCTATAGCTACATATCACATTCCAACTGTCATTTTTTAATACAGTTTTAAACAAAGGAAAATTTAGTGTACAATTGTTTGGTATTAGTTGCAGCATATAGGGGGTCATTCCGTTTTGATTGCTAGCTGAAAATGTTCGCTGCGCAGCGATGAAGCAAAAAACCGGCACTTCTGCGCATGCGTATGCGGCACAATGCACACGCGCGACGTACTTTCACAACGGCCGATGCAGTTTTACACAAGGTCTAGCGAAGCTTTTCAGTCGCACTGCTGGCCGCAGAGTGAATGACATGAAGTGGACGTTTCTGGGTGTCAACTGACCGTTTTCAGGGAGTGGTTGAAAAAACGCAGGCGTGCCAGGAAAAGCGCAGGCGTGGTTGGGAGTACGCAGGGCATGTTTGTGACGTCAAAACCGGAATTGAACAGTCTGAAGTCATCGCAAGCTAGGAGTAGGTCTGGAGCTACTCTGAAACTGCATAATTTTTTTTCTGTAGCCGCTGTGCGATCCTTTCGTTCGCACTTCTGCCAAGCTAAAATACACTCCCAGAGGGTGGTGGTTTAGCGTTTGCACGACTGCTAAAAACTGCTAATGAGCGATCAACTCGGAATGACCCCCATTGTTTCAGTGCACCAATAATAAAATATATATGTTTATGTTGTTATTATATGTTTTCTGACAAAGTTACAGTTTGGTTTTGCCCAAGTGATATCTGTTGAAAATAGCAAATAATTGGTAATAGTAATGGGATAAATATTGCACAGTGTAAAAGAAATATATAGTTTGTAGAAAACCTTTTGTTGGATTCACCAAAAATATATTTCACAGGCAGTTGTTTTATCACCTACATACAGTGGGGACGGACTTTTTTTGGCCATACTAATACTCAAAAAGCATATTGGGCCTAATTCAGACCTGATCGTAGATGTGCAATAAAATGTACATCTACAATCAAAATCTTTGACATGCGGGGGGACGCCCAGCACAGGGCAAGTCCGACCTGCATACCAGATCCAATCTTCCCCCACGCAGACATGCCGAGTAGCCTCTGCCTACGCGAAGGCAGACAGCTACTCGACAAGTTTTTTGTCGCAGCAGCTGCGTGTGATGTCATGCAGCCGCCGTGACCCGCCCCAGCAATGGTCCGGACACGCCTCCTTTGTCTAAACCGCGCACCCCAACGCCGCTGCTGACACGCCCCCGACTGCCTCTACTTGTCAGTCAGACAGAGGCGATCGCACAAGTGAGATGCCGTCGGATCTCACTGTGTGCGCACACGCGCAGTGCGGCTACTGCCCGTGCGCATACTGCACTGGCCTTCAGCTTGCGTACGCTGCCTCTGCAGCGACCAGGTCTGAATTAGGCCCATTATCCATTCACTAATGATATCTCCTTATTAGACTTTCAATACAGGTGTGTTGTATACATTTAGAATGATGCAGCTTTCTGGTTTGTAATCTGCACTGTTCTAGAATGTTTATTTATCACAGTCTTTGTCATTGATTCTATGTACACGGAAGGCCCTCTGGTATGCCCAATCAGGTCAGTCCTTTGTAATGCCAGATCTATAAGAAACAAGACTGCAACAATTGCTGACCTTATTGAATCTGCAGATCTAGCCTGTATTACAGAGACCTGGCTAGATGAAAATGCAGCACCTATATTAGAGGCTGCGGTACCAACAAACTACTCTGTCATCCACAACCCAAGACTGGACCGCAGGGGTGGCGGGGTGGCTATCTGCTTCAAAAATGAACTTAAACTTAGGGTCCACCCTATTGAAACTACTCGCTCATTTGAGTGCATTGCTGCCCAGAGTTCGACAGGATTAGGTTTCAGAGTACTTCTCATCTACCGGCCACCTGGAGATGGAAAGATATTTCTACAAGAAATTGCAGACACTGTTGCTGGCCTGGTTCTGGAACATCAAAGATGGCTCATCCTCGGGGATTTCAATGCATGGGTGGATGATGAGCTCTCACGCCTTGGCCAAGACCTCCTGTGCACAATAAATGGTCTGGGCTTCACACAGATAATTCCCTCTGCCACACATAAAAGTGGTCACACTCTTGATCTTGTCTTTCAGATTGGATTAGAAGTCACTGACCTAAAAATAAACCCAGTCATCTGGTCAGACCACTACTCCCTCTGGTTCTCAGTTGCAACCCCTCAAATAAGATCTCTGCCCGTGGAGTTGACCAGATACCGTCCAAGGAGGGGTATGACTCCCCAGGCTCTTGCAGCAAATATGGATCTCTCTGCTATACTGGGTGCCTGTGAAGATCCCTGTTCCCTAGTCCGTTATTATAATAGGGATGTTAAGGCTGCAATTGATATTATCGCCCCTGTGCGTATAAGACCTCGTAAACCACATCGTCAAGCTCCATGGTACGACAACAGTGTTAGTGAGCTCAAGAAAAGGGGGCGTAGACTGGAAAGACGATGGAGGAAGACTAACCTAGTGGATGACAAAATAAAACTAATAAAGCATAACGAAGAATATCAATCGACAATCACTCGCAAGAAATCACAGTTCCTGTCAAATGAGATCACAGCAGCAAACAATAGGCCAGCTCAACTTTTCCGCACAGTGGAGATGCTGTGCAAGCCAGCATGCCTGCAGACTGATGAGACCCTTTCCCAAGCAAGATGCAACGAGTTTGCAAACTTCTTTGCAGATAAAATATCCACCATCCGGGCTGGAATATCCACAGTGCCATCAAAGGAGAGCCAAACTACAAAGCCTGCCAATATAAGCTACCTGCCTTCATGGACCAGCTTTGACCCAGTGGATGTAAAGGACACTGCTGAAATTGCTCGGATTTTGCGTCCCACCACCTGTGGTCTGGACCCAGCCTCAACCAAGCTTCTAATAGGTTGTACGGATATAATCGGTCCTGTCTTTGCAAAAATTGTTCAATGCTCTTTGCAGACAGGCATTTTTCCTGGACCCCTAAAGGAAGCAATTGTTAGACCACTTCTTAAAAAACCTAATTTAGATCCCGACTGCATGTCCAACTACAGACCGGTATCAAACCTTCCTTTCCTAGGAAAGGTTATTGAGAAAGTGGTTGCAAATCAACTGGAAACTCGCCTGACAACCCATGATATTTATGATCCATTTCAATCAGGATTCAGGAGAAGACATAGCACTGAAACAGCCCTGGTGTGTGTGTTAAATGATCTTCTGATGGCAAAAGACAGAGGTGACTGTTCAATATTAATCCTTCTGGATCTCTCGGCAGCATTTGATACCGTGGACCACGGGCTTCTGATTGAGCGACTGATACACTTCTGTGGTCTGGATGGCACAGTCCTAAACTGGTTCAAATCATTTCTCACAGGCAGGTCACAGAGAGTATCATCTGGATTATACTCATCACCACCAGTGCCATTGCCATGTGGTGTCCCACAAGGTTCTATACTATCCCCCATGCTTTTTGCAGTATACATGCTCCCATTGGGCGAAATAATCAGGCGCCATGGCCTGGTCTACCACTGCTATGCAGATGATACACAACTGTACTTGTCCTTTGCTCCGGGCACTGATAACCCAGTAGCAACCCTGAATGGCTGTCTAGCTGAACTACAGGAGTGGATGAGCGCCAGTTGGCTGCGACTGAACCCGGATAAAACAGAGGTCCTTATAATACGACCGCAACATCAAAGGACAAGACTGCAGCATAGCCAACCAACTGGACTTACACTCGGGGATTCAGAATTACAGACCAGTGATCATGTGCGGAATCTTGGCGTTGTCCTGGATGATGGCTTGACACTTAAACATCAGATATCAGCCACAATCAAATCCTCATTCTTTCACCTGAGGAACATAGCCAGAATCAAGCACTTAATTCCCTCAGATGATATGCCAAAAGTCATACATGCATTTGTATCATCTCGATTAGACTACTGTAATGCCCTCTACCTTGGTCTACCAGCAAAAGAATTGCAACGCTTACAGCTGCTGCAAAACACAGCTGCCAGGCTGTTAACCAACCAGCCCCGTTCCAGCCACATAACACCCATCCTCTACTCCCTTCACTGGCTGCCTGTAAGATGGCGAATCCTCTTCAAGATTGGCTTACTGAGTTTCAAAGCATTACATGACCAAGGCCCAAGGTACCTGAAACAGCTTCTGATCCCATACTGCCCCACTCGATTACTGCGATCTGTAGATGAAGGACTTTTAGCAGTACCTAGAATCTACCGTAATTCATCTGGGGGTCGAGCTTTTAGTCATGCGGCTCCGACTCTATGGAACTCACTTCCCAGCACAGTGCGAGAGGCCCCAACTATAGAATCCTTCAAAAGTAGACTCAAGACTTTCCTGTTTACTCAAGCATTTCCATAGTATCTCTTTTAGTATCTTCATGTTTCTGTATTTTATGAAAAATGTACTTCATTATTTTTCTGTACTATATTATGCTGTGTATCTGTTAAGCGCCTTGAGTCCTATTGGAGAAAGAGCGCTATATAAATAAAATTATTATTATTATTATTATTACATTATAAAACAATGCTACTGTTTGCCCAGCTGCATGGGTGAAACAAGGCTTTCTTTTACCTAGTTCAAAGTATCACTTCGACCCCACCTCACCCCCTACCCTATGGGGTATATTTACTAAAGTGTGAGTTTAAAGAAGTAGAGATGTTGCTCATAGCAACTTATCAGATTCTACTTATCATTTATCTAGCACCTTCTAGAACATTTTAGCTAGAATCTGATAGGTTGCTATGTGTAGCATTCCCACTTCTATACACCCGCACATATACCCCTTTGTGTCTAAAAATTTGACATTTTAAAAATATACTTGCTGGCACTAGTAAACACTGCTTGCACAAAATAGTGGCACCAAACAATAGTCTAATACACTCTGACTCCGCTGCCACCCCCTGCTCCGTCCCATCCACAATCCCCTTTCTCCCAACCCATCCTACAAGCAAACACCCACGCTCCCTCACTCCCCGTCCCCTTGCTTCATCCCAGCTCTAATACTTGCCAAATTCCAAGGCTCTTCTCCTCAGTCTGTCTCGTCTCCATCACAGTGGAAGCTGGTAGGGCACGTACCCCAGCTCACACAGCACGTGCATTCAGGAGATGGGACAGATCTTATGAAATGATTTTATAGCTACAGAAAATGTAAAGTGTACATCCAGGATCTAAACTCCTACACCAGCCAGCTCCAAGTTCCTAGCTGTTTGCATTACAGTCAATGATGTATTGCCATGTTTATAGAGAAGTAAGTGGCCACTTCGACTGACCTGACTTTCAAATGAAGGAGACGTGCAATAAACCTTTTTGTAGGGTTTCCTTTAAGGAGCCATACCCTATATATGCATACATCTCTCAATGCCCCCGCCCCCGCCATACCTCTCGCTGCCCCTTCATCTCTCTGTCTACCCCTCCATATCTCCCTCAGTGCCCCTTCCATATCTCTTACAACCAGTGGTGCAAGTAGAATTTTTTTCTTAGTCTACTGACAGTAAAAATTGGTGTGGTCACGTGTCATGAGGGGGCGTGGTCACAAAAAACTAGGGGAGTGGCTACATGACAATAGGGGCATAGCCACATTATGCCACACACCGTAATGCCCATTACACATTATGCCAGACACCGTAATGCATATTGCACATTATGCCACACCGTAATGCCTATTACATATTATACCAAACGCCGTAATGCCTATTACATATTATACCGCACACTGTTATGCCACTGACACCATTTTATGTCCCACACACAAAATGCCCCTTACAAATGATGCCCCATAGTAAAGCTTCTATTTTCATGCTGCCATGGGTTTCATGGCAAAAGAGGCCAGCTTTCTGCATCTTCTCCTGGTGGTGCCAGCGTTCCCGGCACTTCTGGGTAACGCTATACATGCAGTGGCGTAATTATACATTTGCGCCCCGCCCCATGGCATTTTAGTGCCAGTTACACGCATAAAGCTCCCTACAGAGCTGCTTACACACATAATGCTTGCCTGTAGTGCCGCTTACACACACAATGCCCCCGGCTGTGCTGCTTACACTCATAATGCCCCACTAGTGTCACTTACACACATAATGCCCCCTGCAGTGCCGCTTACACACACAATGCCTCTAGTAGGACTTTCAGCCCTATATGCTCATCGCCAGGGCTTTCTTGCTCGTTGCCAGGTGTTACATGTTCATTGTCAGGGGTTTCTTGCTCGTTGCCAGGGGTTGCATGCTCATTGCGGTCAGAGACCCTGTGCCATGCGGCGGTGGCGGTGGGCTGATGGTACTGCGTACCACCACCATATTTCTTAATGGTACTCTGTACCACCCCGTACCACCTTATTTTCAGCACTGGTTACAACCCAACATAACTCTCTTACTGCCCTCTCTATACTGTATATCTCTCTATGCTCCCGGTTCAAGTTCAGACCATGGGTCCCCTAGGGCTGTGCACCTTTTTACGCAGCAGAATACAACAGGAGCTGCTGAGCCGAATGTGAGAGCTGCTATGCCTCCCTTACAGTCTCCGTCACCAGATTTCCTCAGATAGACGTTGATTTTCTCCCACATGCCGTTGTTGAGCAGAATCAAGCAGAATTCTGGCAGTGCCGCCAGCTATTAGAATTACCCTGGTAGCATGTTTGTGTTCTGCATCCTCTGCAGACATGTCTCCTCATCAGCTGCTGTGGCTGTGCAGGAGGTGTGAGCTGCAGCGACTGTGCGGGAGGTGGGAGTTGCAGTGACTGTGCTGGATGTGAGGGCCCCATGTTCTGATCTCCAGTGGCAGTGAAGGAGACAGTCACGAGGACATGCCTGAATTCAGCTCCTTTCGGCTCAGCAGAGGCATGTGGTAGTAAAGCAGAGGATAACTGAGACAAGCTGGTGGCAACGCCCCCGTCATAGCTCTATCACTGCCCCCCTCCATATCGCTCACTGCCCCTCCATATCGCTCACTGCCCCTCCATATCGCTCTTATTGCCCTGTCCATATCTGTCTCACTGCCCCCTCCATCTCTTTCTCACTGCCCCCTACATCGCTCTCTCACTGCCCTCTCCATCGCTTTCTCACTGCCCCCTCCATCGCTTTCTCACTGCCCCCTCCATCGCTTTCTCACTGCCCCCTCCATCGCTTTCTCACTGCCCCCTCCATCGCTCTCTCACTGCCCCCTCCATCGCTTTCTCACTGCCCCCCTCCATCGCTTTCTCACTGCCGCCTCCATCGCTTTCTCACTGCCCCCTCCATCGCTTTCTCACTGCCGCCTCCATCGCTTTCTCACTGCCCCCTCCATCGCTCTCTCACTGCCCCCTCCCTCTCTCTCTCACTGCCCCTCCATCGCTCTCTCACTGCCCCCTCCATCGCTCTCTCACTGCCCCCTACATCGCTCTCTCACTGTCCCCTCCATCGCTCTCTCACTGCCCCCTCCATCGCTCTCTCACTGCCCCTCCATTGCTCTCTCACTGCCCCCTCCATTGCTCTCTCACTGCCCCCTCCATCGCGTTCTCACTGTCCCCTCCATCGCTCTCTCACTGCCCCCTCCATCGCTCTCTCACTGCCCCTCCATTGCTCTCTCACTGCCCCCTCCATTGCTCTCTCACTGCCCCCTCCATCGCTCTCTCACTGCCCCCTCCATCGCTCTCTCACTGCCCCCTCGATCGCTCTCTCACTGCCCCCTACATCGCTCTCTCACTGCCCCTCCATTGCTCTCTCACTGCCCCCTCGATCGCTCTCTCACTGCCCCCTACATCGCTCTCTCACTGCCCCCTCCATTGCTCTCTCACTGCCCCCTCCCTCTCTCTCTCACTGCACCCTCCATCGCTTTCTCACTGCTCCCTCCATCGCTCTCTCACTGCCCCCTCCATTGCTCTCTCACTGCCCCCTCCATCGCTCCTGCACTGCTCCCTCCATAGCTTTCCAACTGGCCCCTCCATGTTGCTTTCTTCCGGCTACTATGGCATGCTGCTGAGTAAGGAAGTGAAGTGAATATACTTCCCCTGGGTGTGGGGTTGCGTGAGCGGGGTGCCTGACTTCTCCTCATGATCGCTCAGATAGCGATCCATGGAGTCAGATTATAACCTCACCGTGTCTTCCCCCCTATTAAACAAGTACCATATAATGACTGAATAAGATAAACAGGTGTGGGTTCAATAGTGTATTGAAGGCTGAATCCATGTTATTTTCTAGCTCGGAGGGTCATGGCTACATTAAATTCCGATTTTTTAATTTATTTTTTTATTAAGTTTTTTTAAACCCCACCTTGCAGGCCTCTGCTTTCCTCTGTACAGGTTAGTTGGTAGTGTGAGTGGAATAATTGAACAAGCAGCTCCAGACATGCTAAGCCCCTTGGATTGGAAAGTCTTATCCCACATCACTGCCCGGAGACACTGCAGTGTAGTCTCGCCTTTCCATATCTATGGACGTCATAAATTCTTCTTTTTAGCCTTGAAAGCATCACTCCAAATCATACTCATATTGGGCCCTGGCAGCTTTTCTTATGCTCCAAAAGAAGCATATAATGACTTTTCTATTCCAATGTAAACATTCCCTTTCCTGTAGAATGATTAGAATTTGGAAATAGTTATTCATGCATAGAAATCTTAGGAGGACCCCGAGCACTATTGGCTAGTGCATGGGTTTTATGTGCAAGACCCCCACTGGATACTTTTATCAGTTTATGCAGCATAATTAGGAGAAAGTAATATGCAATGGCTCCAGTACACTAATGTGGGCAGAAAGTACTGTAAATGAATATAGTTTAAGTCAGGCTTGGAAGTACAGTGGAATTAGGAGGATGCATCTGTCCATTGACTAGTGTGTTCTTTGACAGCCTTCCAGCAGCTAGCTGGGGTCAGATTGGTAAAACAGTAGAGAAGTAAAATATTAAAGCAAAGAAGAAAATGATGTAAAATGATTTGCCAGTGATATAAGACAGTGTTTCTGGAGGAATTCTAGGATTTTCATTTAAAGAAAAATAAACCACTGTATAGCATTGCCGTTATAGATCCGGTGATTGGAATTAAAAAGTGTCTGTTATTTTTATTGTTATTTTTACTGCGTAAGCATTTTAGAGGGAATGTTTAATCATTCACATCAGTCCTTTAAGCTGACAGTCCGAATGTCCGACCACATACTTACACACATGCATATACTAACATTAACCTACCGGTATGTTTTTGCCGTGTGGGAAGAAACCATAGCACACCCATCAAATAGAGAACATACAATCTCCACAGCGATAGTACACTGGTCAGAGTATAACACATGGATGTATATTTACTTGAAGTCGATTTTGGTTGATTTCAGATCGATTTTAATCGATGTGGGGCTTCCAGGGTTAAAACACGCATTTACTAACAGTTAAAAATTAATATTAAAAAATCATCTGCTAGTAAATGTGTGTTTTAACCCTGTAAGCCCAACATTGATTAAGTTCATTCTGAAATCATCAATCTAAAATCGACCCTAAGTAAATATGCCACATGGAGTCTATGGGGGTAATTCCAAGTTGAACGCAGCAGGAACTTTGTTAGCAGTTGGGCAAAATCATGTGCACTGCAGGGGGGGGTGTAACATGTGCAGAGAGAGTTAGATTTGGGTGGGGTGTGTTCAATCTGCAATCTAAATTGCAGTGTAAAAATAAAGAAGCCAGTATTACCCTGCACAGAAACAAAATAACCGACCCAAATCTAACTCTCTCTGAACATGTTATATCTGCCCCCCCCCCTGCAGTGCACATGGTTTTGCCCAATTGCTAAAAAATTTCCTGCTGCGATCAACTCAGAATTACCCCCTATGGCCCTCATTCCGAGTTGTTCGCTCGCAAGCTGCTTTTAGCAGCATTGCACACGCTAAGCCGCCGCCTACTGGGAGTGGATCTTAGCTAAGCTTATCAAAATTGCGAACGAAAGATTAGCAAAATTTGCGAATAGACACTTCTTAGCAGTTTCTGAGTAGCTCCAGACTTACTCAGCATCTGCGATCAGTTCAGTGCTGGTTTGACGTCACAAACACACCCAGCGTTCGCCCAGACACTCCTCCGTTTCTCCAGCCACTCCCGCGTTTTTCCCAGAAAAGGTAGCGTTTTTTCGCGCACACCCATAAAACGGCCAGTTTCCGCCCAGAAACACCCACTTCCTGTCAATCACATTACGATCACCAGAACGAAGAAAAAACCTCGTAATGCCGTGAGTAAAATACCTAACTGCATAGCAAATTTACTTGGCGCAGTCGCACTGCGGGCAATGCGCATGCGCATTAGCGACTAATCGCTCCGTTGCGAGAAAAAAATAACGAGCGAACAACTCGGAATGACCCCCTATGTTCTTTACTATTATGCCACATGTAGTAGAAGCATACCTCACAACTGTCCTGTTTTTTACAGGACAGTCACTTTTTTTGGGACTGTCCCGCTGTCCCACCCGTGGGCTGTAGTGTCCCACGGTGGTGGTGGTGGTGGGGCAGTTGGGAGGCTCCTGCCACTCACCGGCTGCTCTGCTTAGTGCAGAGCAGCGGTGAATATTCACAGAAGACAGAGGGACAGGGGTGAGCAGTAGCTCACACAGCACTGGCTATGCCCCCACTGTGACGATAATCGGAGGCGTGGCAGGTGGTTGCGGCATTGCTATGAGGCCATGCCCCCTTTTTACAGAGTACACGCCCCCCTTTTGGGCGGGTGCAGTTTTGCCACGCAGAGCTGTCCCACATCTCAAGGATTCAATGCTGGGAGGTATGGTAAAAGGTAGATGTCAGCCTCTCCAACTGTTGTTCACTGTTATGACCTCTAGCACTGGAGGAGAGGTGCCATCGCCGGAGGCATTGTCTGGGGTGCAGAGGACTTCTATGTCCTGGTATTTGCTGGGGGGTCTACTTGTCGCCTTGAGAATCCCACTTGTGGAAGCTGGTCTTCATGAGGGAGGCCCATGTTATTCGGCACCAGGATAACATCATCGACTGCCACAATCAGAAACCCGGGCCCCAGCAGAGATGGCTTATCAGTCACTGCAGGACAACTAGTTTAACTTAGGCCTTGTTGGCCAATGGGCTGCTGCAGCTCCGTCTCTGTCTCTGTGGAGGAGTTATGGTTGGCCATGCACAGAGAGGAGGAAATGATTAGGATGATCCACATCATGCACAGGATACACATGCATATTTCTTATAGTGACAATGACCGCCTGCATCTATGGCATCCATGGCACTCTGGAAAAGGACAAGGTGCATTTTTAGGTTTATAAAATGGTCAGGGTGTAGCATGAACACTGCCTGTGGCCAGAAGACTCAGCAATGGTTCCTACCATATAGAAAAGGGCGTCACAAGAAATAGATATGGCTGATTAGCTGACACACAGTCATGTAACACACTCTTTGGCAAGGTACTACCTGTTGTTGCAGATCCTTATTGCTAAGCACAATATGTATGCACTCTCCTTAGCACTTTGTGGGGGAGTTTTATCAAAGCGTAGAGAGAGATAAAGGCTAGAGAGATAAAGTTCTAAGGGGGAGATTTATTAAAGCTGGGAGAGAAAGAGAGATCCCCCCCCTGCCGCCCTTATAGAGGAAGGATTGTTTGGCACCTGTAGGTGGACAGGTATTGGATAGTTGTCATTGGACAGCCAGAGCCTCCAGATTTTGAAACCTTTCAGAGCAAGAGAGGAAGTGCCCATTACAGGCACACCTGCTAATCCCTGTGGGTGCCAGGCATATGGGCCCCTAATTGTTCATCTACTACTCCTATGTGGCATTCACTTTTATCTGATTCTGCAATGAGGTATGAAAGAGGTTTGTTCTCAGAAACTCACTTTACCACTGTCTTTCATTTGCAATCAAGGGTGTAGCTACCATAGGTGCAGGGAGTACAGCTGCTATGGGGCCCAGAGCTGAGGGGCCCACCTTCCCTGTCACTTTTACATATGTTATAAACATTTTTCCACCATAGAGGCCCTTACAAACTTTTGCCTTGGGGCTCATTGTAATGTGGCATAAAATTCACTGGATGGCATTATAATGTTACATAACAGGTGGGATATACTTAGCATCGCATCCGTGATATGATACATCCCGCCAGCTCTCCCAGGTAAAAGCTGTCCTTTGCGATAGAAGGACTCCAAGGTTTAGGACTCAGGAGTCCTTCTGCGCATGCGCAAAGTGACGTGGAGGCCGGGGGTGGATCCATCTCAGGGCTGAGTGCGAAAAGAAGCCCATGGGTTTCTAATGGGTGACACCAAATAAGATGGCGCTACCTACCGGGTGCAAGTTCCGGAATGTTTCGCATTCCAGAGCTTGGTACATATGGAAATTCCGCCAAAAACTCCAAAAAACAGGATTTTTGGAGTTTTGGGACGCATGTTGGGCTTTAGTACAGCCCGTCTGTCATGAGCTGGGGCACTGTAATGTGGCACAATATGAGGTGGAGGCACTACAGTGTGGCATAATATGAAGTGGAGGAGTTACAGTGTGGCATAATATGAAGTGGAGGCACTACAGTGTGGCATAATATGAACTGGGGACACTGTATATAATAATGTGAATTGGGGGTACTGTGTGGCATAATGTGTACTGGCAGGCCTACAACGTGACATAATGTGAACTAGGATACTACTATGGTTCAGAAAATGAACTAGTGTCTCTCTAGAAGCACTGGGACAGGGACCTTTCAAAATATTGCTTTGGGGCCCAAATTGTTGGCAATCCACCAACTGTAATGGTTTGTACTAAATCAGAGATGTCTTTGGGGGTCATTCCGACCTGATCGCAAGCTAGGTTTTTTCGCTGTGCTGCGATCAAGGCAGAACTGCGCATGCGTATGCACAACAATGCGCAGGCGCATCGTACGGCTACAAGGCGGATTTTTGCTGGGCGATGGATTGTACGAAGAATCCATTTGCACAGCTGATCACAAGGAGATTGACAGGAAGAAGGCGTTTGTGGGTGTTAACTGACCGTTTTCTGGGAGTGTTTGGAAAAATGCAGGCATGTCCAAGCGTTTGCAGGTCGGGTGTCTGACGGCAATTCCGGCCCCGGACAGGCTGAAGTGATCGTAAGGGCTGAGTAAGTTCAGAGCTACTCAGAAACTGCACAAAATGTTTTTACACAGCTCGGCTGCACATGCGATCGCGCACTTGCAAGGCTAAAAGACATTTCCCTGTGGGCGGCGACTATGCGTTCGCACGGCTGCTAAAAACAGCTAGCGAGGTATCAACTCGGAATGACCCCCATTGAGATGAGAGCAAACCTTTTGTATTGCAGCTGTTAAGGGGTTAAAGTGTAGACTAATATGTGATTTCATCAATGAATCCCCCAAAAAATGTTTTGTTTGGCTCCAGCTTAAGGGAAGAGTAAAACATGAGTTTTTACTTAGCCACAGTTGAAAAAGTTAATTTATGATGTGATCTGGACGTAACCAACTCCGTGTCTGTCAGATCCATTACTGAGCTATCGAATTCTTGCTGAATAGAGCAGCAAATGCCAGTAATACATGAGGCTTGTTTCTGTCTACTAAATCTGTGACTATTTTTACACAACAAATGTTGTGAGGATGCTTTTTATTTCCAAACATCTCTGCTTTGTTGTAGGACATCAAAACAAGTTTATTATATTCTGTAATGTGTGCTATACAGGTCAGAAATATGTTATGTAATTATATTACCAAAAACATACTTTTATGGTTTCCATAATAAAAATGCTTGTTTGCCAGACTGACTGTAGTGATCCTCATATACTGGCCTATTTACTAAATGTTAAAAAAAAACCTTATTTAACAAGCCCTCCAGCCGACTTTGGCTTAGAGATGAGCGCCTGAAATTTTTCGGGTTTTGTGTTTTGGTTTTGGGTTCGGTTCCGCGGCCGTGTTTTGGGTTCGAACGCGTTTTGGCAAAACCTCACCGAATTATTTTTGTCGGATTCGGGTGTGTTTTGGATTCGGGTGTTTTTTTCCAAAAACACTAAAAAACAGCTTAAATCATAGAATTTGGGGGTCATTTTGATCCCAAAGTATTATTAACCTCAAAAACCATAATTTACACTCATTTTCAGTCTATTCTGAATACCTCACACCTCACAATATTATTTTTAGTCCTAAAATTTGCACCGAGGTCGCTGTGTGAGTAAGATAAGCGACCCTAGTGGCCGACACAAACACCGGGCCCATCTAGGAGTGGCACTGCAGTGTCACGCAGGATGTCCCTTCCAAAAAACCCTCCCCAAACAGCACATGACGCAAAGAAAAAAAGAGGCGCAATGAGGTAGCTGTGTGAGTAAGATTAGCGACCCTAGTGGCCGACACAAACACCGGGCCCATCTAGGAGTGGCATTTTTGTTCTCCATATTTTAATAGGCACAACTAAAAGGCACCTCAGGTAAACAATGGAGATGGATGGATTGGATACTAGTATACAATTATGGACGGGCTGCCGAGTGCCGACACAGAGGTAGCCACAGCCGTGAACTACCGCACTGTACTGTGTTTGCTGCTAATATATAGACTGGTTGATAAAGAGATAGTATACTCGTAACTAGTATGTATGTATAAAGAAAGAAAAAAAAACCACGGTTAGGTCACTGGTATATACAATTATGGACGGGCTGCCGAGTGCCGACACAGAGGTAGCCACAGCCGTGAACTACCGCACTGTACTGTGTCTGCTGCTAATATATAGACTGGTTGATAAAGAGATAGTATACTCGTAACTAGTATGTATGTATAAAGAAAGAAAAAAAAACCACGGTTAGGTGGTATATACAATTATGGACGGGCTGCCGAGTGCCGACACAGAGGTAGCCACAGCCGTGAACTACCGCACTGTACTGTGTCTGCTGCTAATATATAGACTGGTTGATAAAGAGATAGTATACTCGTAACTAGTATGTATGTATAAAGAAAGAAAAAAAAACCACGGTTAGGTCACTGGTATATACAATTATGGACGGGCTGCCGAGTGCCGACACAGAGGTAGCCACAGCCGTGAACTACCGCACTGTACACTGGTTGATAAAGAGATAGTAGTATACTCGTAACAACTAGTATGACTGACTATGACGGTATAAAGAATGAAAAAAAAACCACGGTTAGGTGGTATATATTATAATACAATTATGGATGGACGGACTGCCTGCCGAGTGCCGACACAGAGGTAGCCACAGCCGTGAACTACCGCACTGTACACTGGTTGATAAAGAGATAGTAGTATACTCGTAACAACTAGTATGACTGACTATGACGGTATAAAGAATGAAAAAAAAACCACGGTTAGGTGGTATATATTATAATACAATTATGGATGGACGGACTGCCTGCCGACTGCCGACACAGAGGTAGCCACAGCCGTGAACTACCGCACTGTACACTGGTTGATAAAGAGATAGTAGTATACTCGTAACAACTAGTATGACACTATGACGGTATAAAGAATGAAAAAAAAACCACGGTTAGGTGGTATATATTATAATACAATTATGGATGGACGGACTGCCTGCCGACTGCCGACACAGAGGTAGCCACAGCCGTGAACTACCGCACTGTACACTGGTTGATAAAGAGATAGTAGTATACTCGTAACAACTAGTATGACACTATGACGGTATAAAGAATGAAAAAAAAACCACGGTTAGGTGGTATATATTATAATAATACAATTATGGATGGACGGACTGCCTGCCGACTGCCGACACAGAGGTAGCCACAGCCGTGAACTACCGCACTGTACACTGGTTGATAAAGAGATAGTAGTATACTCGTAACAACTAGTATGACTATGACGACGGTATAAAGAAAGAAAAAAAAATACCACGGTTAGGTGGTATATAATTATACAATTATGGATGGACGGACTGCCTGCCGAGTGCCGACTGCCGACACAGAGGTAGCCACAGCCGTGAACTACCGCACTGTACTGTGTCTGCTGCTAATATAGACTGGTTGATAAAGAGATAGTATACAACAATATACTACTATACTGGTGGTCAGGCACTGGTCACCACTAGTCACACTGGCAGTGGCACTCCTGCAGCAAAAGTGTGCACTGTTTAATTTTAAATTAATATAATATTATGTACTCCTGGCTCCTGCTATAACAACCTGCAGTGCTCCCCAGTCTCCCCCACAATTATTATAAGCTTTTATACATTGATGTGCAGCACACTGGGCTGAGCTGAGTGCACACAGACTGAGTCACACTGTGTGACTGCTGTGTATCGTTTTTTTCAGGCAGAGAACGGATATAGCAGAGAACGGATATATTAAATAAAAGTTAACTTAACAACAACTGCACTGGTCACTGTGGTAAACTCTGTCTGCACAATCTCTCTCTCTCTCTCTCTCTTCTAATCTATTCTAATGGAGAGGACGCCAGCCACGTCCTCTCCCTATCAATCTCAATGCACGTGTGAAAATGGCGGCGACGCGCGGCTCCTTATATAGAATCCGAGTCTCGCGAGAATCCGACAGCGTCATGATGACGTTCGGGCGCGCTCGGGTTAACCGAGCAAGGCGGGAAGATCCGAGTCGCTCGGACCCGTGAAAAAAAAAGTGAAGTTCGTGCGGGTTCGGATTCAAAGAAACCGAACCCGCTCATCTCTACTTTGGCTGTCACTGGCAATAGCCAGCTACCAATAATAGTCTATTGAACAAGAATGGCAGCTGTACACGAACCGCTGGCTGTCCTTCTATCACTCTCACCATCTAAGGATGTTGACTGCAGTGGGACTTATTGGAAAACTGCTTTATTATTAAGATAAGTAATTTGGTCATGTCCACTGCACATATGTGAAGCTACGTCCCGCATGCAGATAAGGGTCTATGACTAACTGGTGAATTGGTAAGAGTTTTCTTACTGCTGCCAGCCAGTATCACCGAGGAACAAAGTATCACTCAAATGAGTATTTTGTACCACTGCAAAAAGTGGTCATACAAAGAAGATCTTTCTTATCGCCCACTCTAGGAAAATAGGCCCATTAGCGTTAAAATACAGCTAATTGAGGCAAATTTGCTCATGGATATCCATGGTGCAATGAAGGACTGTAATTTTGTTATATGCAGGAGAAATACTGCCACTTTTGCAACTCTGCAGTGTTGAGCTGGGACATACCCCCTCGCAATGTCAAATCTGTGTTGGTCTGCCCGCTGCTCTGATTGTGTTTTAAACACAATTGGAATGACTGGCAGTATCTGCTGTCTGCTTCTCAGGTGCCTGACACAAGCCTGCAGTATGCAGCCACATATGTATAGGGCGATATAGTGCCTGACACAAGCCTGCAGTATGCACCAACATATGTACAGGGCGCTGTGGTACCTGACACAAGCCTGCAGTATGCAGCCACATACAGTATGTACAGGGCACTGTGGTGCCTGACACAAGCCTACAGTATGCACCCACATATGTATAGGGCGATATAGTGCCTGACACAAGCCTACAGTATGCAGCCACATATGTATAGGGCGATATAGTGCCTGACACAAGCCTACAGTATGCAGCCACATATGTACAGGGCGCTGTGGTACCTGACACAAGCCTGCAGTATGCACCCACATACAGTATGTACAGGGCGCTGTGGTACCTGACACAAGCCTGCAGTATGCACCCACATATGTACAGGGCGCTGTGGTACCTGACACAAGCCTGCAGTATGCAGCCACATACAGTATGTACAGGGTGCTGTGGTGCCTGACACAAGCCTGCAGTATGCACCCACATACAGTATGTACAGGGCACTGTGGTACCTGACACAAGCCTGCAGTATGCACCCACATACAGTATGTACAGGGCACTGTGGTACCTGACACAAGCCTGCAGTATGCACCCACATACAGTATGTACAGGGCACTGTGGTACCTGACACAAGCCTGCAGTATGCAGCCACATACAGTATGTACAGGGCACTGTGGTACCTGACACAAGCCTGCAGTATGCACCCACATACAGTATGTACAGGGCGCTGTGGTACCTGACACAAGCCTGCAGTATGCAGCCACATACAGTATGTACAGGGCGCTGTGGTACCTGACACAAGCCTGCAGTATGCAGCCACATACAGTATGTACAGGGCACTGTGGTACCTGACACAAGCCTGCAGTATGCACCCACATACAGTATGTACAGGGTGCTGTGGTACCTGACACAAGCCTGCAGTATGCACCCACATACAGTATGTACAGGGCGCTGTGGTACCTGACACAAGCCTGCAGTATGCACCCACATACAGTATGTACAGGGCGCTGTGGTACCTGACACAAGCCTGCAGTATGCAGCCACATACAGTATGTACAGGGTGCTGTGGTGCCTGACACAAGCCTGCAGTATGCAGCCACATACAGAGTGTACAGGGCGCTGTGGTGCCTGACACAAGCCTGCAGTATGCACCCACATACAGTATGTACAGGGTGCTGTGGTGCCTGACACAAGCCTGCAGTATGCAGCCACATACAGTATGTACAGGGTGCTGTGGTGCCTGACACAAGCCTGCAGTATGCACCCACATATGTACAGGGCGCTGTGGTACCTGACACAAGCCTGCAGTATGCAGCCACATACAGTATGTACAGGGTGCTGTGGTGCCTGACACAAGCCTGCAGTATGCACCCACATACAGTATGTACAGGGCACTGTGGTACCTGACACAAGCCTGCAGTATGCACCCACATACAGTATGTACAGGGCACTGTGGTACCTGACACAAGCCTGCAGTATGCACCCACATACAGTATGTACAGGGCACTGTGGTACCTGACACAAGCCTGCAGTATGCAGCCACATACAGTATGTACAGGGCACTGTGGTACCTGACACAAGCCTGCAGTATGCAGCCACATACAGTATGTACAGGGCACTGTGGTACCTGACACAAGCCTGCAGTATGCACCCACATACAGTATGTACAGGGCGCTGTGGTGCCTGACACAAGCCTGCAGTATGCACCCACATACAGTATGTACAGGGCACTGTGGTACCTGACACAAGCCTGCAGTATGCAGCCACATACAGTATGTACAGGGCGCTGTGGTGCCTGACACAAGCCTGCAGTATGCAGCCACATACAGTATGTACAGGGCACTGTGGTACCTGACACAAGCCTGCAGTATGGACCCACATACAGTATGTACAGGGCGCTGTGGTACCTGACACAAGCCTGCAGTATGCACCCACATACAGTATGTACAGGGCACTGTGGTACCTGACACAAGCCTGCAGTATGCACCCACATACAGTATGTACAGGGTGCTGTGGTACCTGACACAAGCCTGCAGTATGCACCCACATACAGTATGTACAGGGCGCTGTGGTACCTGACACAAGCCTGCAGTATGCACCCACATACAGTATGTACAGGGCGCTGTGGTACCTGACACAAGCCTGCAGTATGCAGCCACATACAGAGTGTACAGGGCGCTGTGGTGCCTGACACAAGCCTGCAGTATGCACCCACATACAGTATGTACAGGGTGCTGTGGTGCCTGACACAAGCCTGCAGTATGCAGCCACATACAGTATGTACAGGGTGCTGTGGTGCCTGACACAAGCCTGCAGTATGCACCCACATACAGTATGTACAGGGCACTGTGGTACCTGACACAAGCCTGCAGTATGCACCCACATACAGTATGTACAGGGCACTGTGGTACCTGACACAAGCCTGCAGTATGCACCCACATACAGTATGTACAGGGCACTGTGGTACCTGACACAAGCCTGCAGTATGCAGCCACATACAGTATGTACAGGGCACTGTGGTACCTGACACAAGCCTGCAGTATGCACTCACATACAGTATTTACAGGGCACTGTGGTACCTGACACAAGCCTGCAGTATGCAGCCACATACAGTATGTACAGGGCGCTGTGGTGCCTGACACAAGCCTGCAGTATGCAGCCATATACAGTATGTACAGGGCACTGTGGTACCTGACACAAGTCTGCAGTATGCAGCCACATACAGTATGTACAGGGCGCTGTGGTACCTGACACAAGCCTGCAGTATGCAGCCACATACAGTATGTACAGGGTGCTGTGGTACCTGACACAAGCCTGCAGTATGCACCCACATACAGTATGTACAGGGCGCTGTGGTACCTGACACAAGCCTGCAGTATGCACCCACATACAGTATGTACAGGGCGCTGTGGTACCTGACACAAGCCTGCAGTATGCAGCCACATACAGTATGTACAGGGTGCTGTGGTACCTGACACAAGCCTGCAGTATGCAGCCACATAGAGTATGTACAGGGCGCTGTGGTACCTGACACAAGCCTGCAGTATGCAGCCACATACAGAGTGTACAGGGCGCTGTGGTGCCTGACACAAGCCTGCAGTATGCACCCACATACAGTATGTACAGGGCGCTGTGGTACCTGACACAAGCCTGCAGTATGCACCCACATACAGTATGTACAGGGCGCTGTGGTACCTGACACAAGCCTGCAGTATGCAGCCACATACAGAGTGTACAGGGCGCTGTGGTGCCTGACACAAGCCTGCAGTATGCACCCACATACAGTATGTACAGGGTGCTGTGGTACCTGACACAAGCCTGCAGTATGCAGCCACATACAGTATGTACAGGGTGCTGTGGTACCTGACACAAGCCTGCAGTATGCAGCCACATACAGTATGTACAGGGTGCTGTGGTACCTGACACAAGCCTGCAGTATGCACCCACATACAGTATGTACAGGGCGCTGTGGTGCCTGACACAAGCCTGCAGTATGCACCCACATACAGTATGTATAGGGCGCTGTGGTACCTGACACAAGCCTGCAGTATGCACCCACATACAGTATGTATAGGGCGCTGTGGTACCTGACACAAGCCTGCAGTATGCACCCACATACAGTATGTATAGGGCGCTGTGGTGCCTGACACAAGCCTGCAGTATGCACTCACATACAGTATGTACAGGGCGCTGTGGTACCTGACACAAGCCTGCAGTATGCAGCCACATACAGTATGTACAGGGCACTGTGGTACCTGACACAAGCCTGCAGTATGCAGCCACATACAGTATGTACAGGGCGCTGTGGTGCCTGACACAAGCCTGCAGTATGCACCCACATACAGTATGTACAGGGCACTGTGGTACCTGACACAAGCCTGCAGTATGCAGCCACATACAGAGTGTACAGGGCGCTGTGGTGCCTGACACAAGCCTGCAGTATGCACTCACATACAGTATGTACAGGGCACTGTGGTACCTGACACAAGCCTGCAGTATGCAGCCACATACAGTATGTACAGGGTGCTGTGGTGCCTGACACAAGCCTGCAGTATGCACCCACATACAGTATGTACAGGGCGCTGTGGTGCCTGACACAAGCCTGCAGTATGCAGCCACATACAGTATGTATAGGGCGCTGTGGTACCTGACACAAGCCTGCAGTATGCAACCACATACAGTATGTACAGGGTGCTGTGGTGCCTGACACAAGCCTGCAGTATGCAGCCACATACAGTATGTACAGGGCGCTGTGGTGCCTGACACAAGCCTGCAGTATGCAGCCACATACAGTATGTACAGGGCACTGTGGTACCTGACACAAGCCTGCAGTATGCAGCCACATACAGTATGTACAGGGCGCTGTGGTACCTGACACAAGCCTGCAGTATGCAGCCACATACAGTATGTACAGGGCACTGTGGTACCTGACACAAGCCTGCAGTATGCACCCACATACAGTATGTACAGGGCACTGTGGTACCTGACACAAGCCTGCAGTATGCAGCCACATACAGTATGTACAGGGCACTGTGGTACCTGACACAAGCCTGCAGTATGCACCCACATACAGTATGTACAGGGCACTGTGGTACCTGACACAAGCCTGCAGTATGCAGCCACATACAGTATGTACAGGGCACTGTGGTACCTGACACAAGCCTGCAGTATGCACCCACATACAGTATGTACAGGGCACTGTGGTACCTGACACAAGCCTGCAGTATGCAGCCACATACAGTATGTACAGGGCACTGTGGTACCTGACACAAGCCTGCAGTATGCACCCACATACAGTATGTACAGGGTGCTGTGGTGCCTGACACAAGCCTGCAGTATGCAGCCACATACAGTATGTACAGGGTGCTGTGGTGCCTAACACAAGCCTGCAGTATGCAACCACATATGTAGTGGGTACTGTGGTACCTGACACGGGATCCGGTCAAGATGCTGGCTGCCGGGATCCTGACACCCATCAGAATACTGATGCTGGAATCACAAAAAGGTCAGCAAACCGACATCAGAATCACGACAGCTGGCATGCCGACAGCTGGCATCCCGACTATGGAGGCCAATCCCGGGCCGTTTTTTCAATCCCGGGATTCGGGATTGAAAAACGATCAATCCCGGGATTCCCGGGATTGCAGTAGGGATCAGTAAAGAAGGGTGTAGGGAGCAGCGCTGGAGGGTAGGTAGCGGTGCGGGAGGGTGTAGGTAGCGGCGGGGAAGGGAGGGAGGGTGTAGGTAGCAGTGCAGGAGGGTGTAGGTAGCTGGGCGGGAGGGTGTAGGTAGCGGTGCGGAGGGTGTAGGTAGCTGGGCGGGAGGGTGTAGTTAGTGGTGCGGAGGTTGTAGGTAGCTGGGCGGGAGGGTGTAGGTAGCTGGGCGGGAGGGTGTAGGTAGCTGGGCGGGAGGGTGTACAGTAGGTAGCGGGGAGGGTTGGTAGCGGCGCGGGAGGGAGGCTGGGTGTAACTTAAGTAATAACACTATTAGGAGGGCGCCAGCCATGGACACACTGAATGCGGCGGCATTTCAAATGAAGCGCCGGCCGCCAGCCAACCAGAGCAGGCGGACCAGCAGCCAATCAGGGAAGCGGCCGCAGCAGTCGCTCCTGATTGGCTGCCGCGGCAGCTTCCCTGATTGGCTGCCGGTCCGCCAGCTCTGATTGGCTGGCGGCCGGCGCCACATTTGAAGTGTCGCCGCGTTCAGCGTTCGTCTATGGCTGCCGCCCGCCTTAGTGTAAGTAGTATTACTTACACACACTCCCTCCCGCACATGCGCAGTGCAATCCCGTGAATCCCGGGATTGGATGCTCCAATCCCGGGATTCAAATCCCGGCATTTTTGGGCCCAAATCCCGGGATCCCGCCGATCCCGATCCCGGGATTGGCCTCCCTAATCCCGACCGTGAGTTTAGTGGAAGAGTTAGGTTTAGGGGCGGGGGAGGTTAGGTTTAGGCGCTACCCTGGGAGGTTAGGGTTGGGCTGCGGAAGGGGAGAGGTTAGGGTTAGGCTGCGTGGAGGGGGGGTTAGAGTTAGGCACTACAGGGGGAGGGTTAGGCTTAGGCTGTGGGAAAATGGGGGTTAGGTTTAAGCAACAATGGGAGAGATTAGGGTTAGGCACCAAATGGGGAGGTTAGGGTTAGGCTGCGGGAAGTTAGGTTTAGGTAGAGTATAGGGGCGAACATAGGTAGCTCACCCCTTTCAGATTTCAATTGTCGGGATGCCAGCGTCGGTATCATACCCAACCCCCTGACACAAGCCTGAAGTATGCAGGCTCATATGTACCGGGCACCGTGGCACTTGACACAAACCTGCAGTATGCAGCCACATATGTACCGGGCTCTGTAGTGCCTGACACAAGCCTCCAGTATGCAGCCACATATGTACCGGGGAAAGCAGTTAGCTTCCCGGCAAACGGTATCCCGGCGGTCGATATACCGACGCAGGGATCCCAAGGGAGGATACAATCTCAGCATCAATATACCAACGCCAAACGAGACGCCGTCGTAAAAATACCGGCAGCCGGCATCCCGGTCGTCCTGACAGCGGGGCACACTTCCGTCCTGCTGCGCGCGCGGGCAGAGGGGGGGGGGGGGGGGTTGGGGGAGGTTAGGTTTAGGCAGCAAAGGGAGGGTTAGGCTTAGGGAGCAGGCATGGGAACTTTAGGGTTAGGGACCGAGGAGGGAGGGTAAGGCACATAGAAGGGGAGGTTAGGGTTAGGCACCTAGCGGGGAGGGTTAGGGTTACGCACCACCAGGCGGGTTAGGGTTAGGCACCCACAAGGGAGGGTAAGGGTTATGGTAGGGTAAAGCTGAGGGTTAGGGGTCTAAATGGGGGGCTGTTGGGATTATGATGGCTGGGATGCCACTGTCGGTATACTGCCCGCTGGCATCCTGTCCATCGGGATATCATACTGATCCCATGTACCAGCCGCTGTGGTGCCTGACACACGGGTGTAGTACGGCTGACCGGCGGTCAGGAGACCGCCGGTCAGCTTACCGACGCTGGGATCCCGGCAGCATACCGACGCCGGGATCCCGGCGGGGAGGGGCGAGTGCAGCAAGCCCCTTGCGGGCTCGGTGGCGACCTGCGGTCGCCACGGGTTCTATTCCCACTCTATGGGTGTCGTGGACACCCACGAGTGGAAATAGTCCCTGTTGGTCGGCATGCCGACCATCGGGATAGTGAGCCGTCGGGATGGTGGAGGAGGTCATGTGACTGTCGGTCAGCTGACCGCCGGTGACATGAATACCACCCTGACACACATATATGTAGCAACCACCCCCACATTCAGTTCTGTCTCTGCTTCAGGATGACTGAATAATTACAGGATACATGATATCTTTAGTAATACAAGTCCCTAGAACAGGAGTAAAGCTTGCCACGTAGAGTGTATGTAACAATACGTTTTAATGACTACATCTCTGAATCTTGTATGTGTTACTGGACTTGCTGCCTGCAGCGCTGCACTAAAATCATCTGATGAGGCAGAATTCCAACTCAATGAAAATGTCCTCCCTCCTTTACTGCTGCATGCTAAAACATACTGCCAAATCAGAGGACGATAGCCGTAAATGTTTTATAGACGCCTGTAAAGAGCAGGTGTGGCTGTCAGCAACAGCTTCGGGACATATCCAGGCAAAACCTAATGCTAAGGCAAAGAAATCACAACATCATCTAAATTGTAATGTCATTTGTTGATCAGTAGTGAATAAAGATGTGACTATATTGAACTATTTAGCATGTATAGGAAAGTCTCATGATTTATGGCAGCACATACTACAAGATACTGGTGACTCACAGTTCTTTACTATAATGCATCAATAACGTAGGTAAACTGGTGAACCTGTCACCTACCATTGATTTTGTGCTTGTGTGGTGCATGCGCTCAGTGCTTAAAGTGGTCCTAGAGAGGTGGAGGAAATCACCCCTCCCCCCGGCACCCATGTAATAAAGGTATTAGACGCAGCACAAAAAGGGGCGTGGTCTAAACAGGAAAGGGGTGTGGTCACACAATAGTAATAATGCCCACAGTAGTAGCACCCCATAATACACATAATGCCCACAGCAGTAGCGCCCCTTATACAATGCCCACAGTAGTAGTGCTCCTTATGCAATGTCCACAATACTGGTAGTGCCCACAGTGGTAGTGCCCCTTATATAGAGCCCATAGTGGTGCCCCTTATACAATGCCCGCAATAGTAGTGCCCCTTATGTCCCTAGGAGTGATGCCCCTTATGAAGTGCCCCCTTTGCAATGCCCTCATTAGTAGTGCCCCCAGTAGCAATGCCCTTAATGGTAATGCCCCTGTGTAGTATTGCCCCCAGTAGTAATGTTGCCTGTAGTAATGCCCCCAGTCGTTTATCCCCCTGTAGTTTAGCCCCAGTAGTTATGCCCCCAGTGGTAATGCCCCTGCAGTTATGACCCCAGTAGTTAACCCCCCCCCCTTTAGTTTAGCCTCCCAGTAATAATGGCCCCAGTAGTTTAGCCCTCATATAGTTTGCCCCATGTAGTTTAGCCTCCCAGTGGAAATGCCCCCAGTAGTTTAGCCCCATTAGTTTGCCCCTTGTAGTTTAGCCACCAGTAGTAATGCCCCCAGTAGTAATGCCCCCCTGTAGTTTGCCCCCTTGTAGTTTAGCCCCTGTAGTTATGCCCCCAGTAGTTTAGCCCCTGTAGTTATGCCCCCTTGTACTTTAGCCACCAGTAGTAATGCCCCCAGTAGTAATGCCTCCAAGTAGTAATGCCCCCACGTAGTAATGCCCCCAGTAGTTTAGACCCTGTAGTTATGCCCCCCAGTAGCTATGCCCCCAGTAGTAATGCCCCTGTAGTTATGCCTCCTGTAGTTATGCCTCCTGTAGTTTGCCCCCAGTAGTTAGCCCCCTTGTAGTTTGCCCCCAGTAGCTTGCCCCCTTGTAGTTTGCCCCCCTTGTAGCTTGCCCCCAGTAGTTTGCCCCCTTGTAGTTTGCCCCCAGTAGCTTGCCCCCTTGTAGCTTGCCCCCAGTAATAATGCCCCCCAGCAGTTTGCCCCTGTAGATGCCCCCAAGTAGTTTGCCCCCAGTAGTAATGTCCCCCAGTAGATGCCCTCAGTAGTAATGCCCCCCAGTAGTTTGCCCCCAGTAGATGCCCCTCAGTAGTAATGCCCCCAGTAGTAGCCCCTCAGTAGTAATGCCCCCCGGTAGTTTGCCCCCAGTAGATGCCCCCCAGTAGTAATGCCCCCCAGTATATGCGTCGCTACACAAAGGAAAAAAAACAAACAAAAATCATAATACTCACCAAGCCCCGCTCCCGTGTCTGATCGCTGTAGTCCTCTGTACGTCCGCTCCTCGGCTACTATGGGAGAGACGTTATGTTGTCTCTCCCATAGCGCACAGTGACAGCGCCAGAAGCCGGAGCTCAGTAGTGAGCTCCTGCCTCCAGTTGCCGCTGTGGAGAGTGTGTCGGGTGCCCGCTGGTAACACAATCTCAGCGGGCGCCCGTCATCTCCTTGCGGCGCCGGGGACACATCGGGTTATGTGAGCCGGAGGAGGCGTCCAAGTGGAAATGACTGAACGCAGTTCCGCCTCACTTTAACCCCTGCATGCGTTGATGTATTGAAGCCTTGTAACCATAATCAGCTATCACAGTGTATACCATCCAACTGCCCTGATTGAGTCAGTACATTCCCAAAATTATGGGACTGTCTTACGTCCAGGGTAGTAGAGAGCCTGGCTGGGCCCAGGTACTTTTCAGGGTGTGTGACCTAATCACTGGAGGTGTGGTCATGCACCCTTCGAAAAAAATACAGATTTTTATTTTTATTTTAAGTGCCTCCATGGCCACACTGCCGTCCAGCACACAGCAGCGTGTGCTGGGCTGAGAAAAGCTGCAGCTGCTGCTGCCAGGTAAGGAGGAGGGGGCCCAGGGCCCCTCCATCTGATCTGCGCCCCCCACCACCAACACCACCCCTTCCCCTCTCGGCACCACTGCCCATCTCTTTTCCTGAGTGTTTGGAGGTGTGTATTTCTCGCTGTTGTGAGCAGGTGCCAGGCATACCCACTCTGCATCATACCTTCCAACTTCATGAAGAACGCATAGGGACTCCTGCGCAGTGAAGCTGCTCCCTCCCAAAAAGGGGGCATGGCCTCAGAGAAAAGGGGCGTGGCTTCTTGGTAATACCATGACCGCGAGCCACGCCCCCATTTCCATCACTGTGTTGGCATAGCCAGCGCTCTGCCCTACAGCAGAGCAGCGAGTGCCAGGAGCCTGCCAACTGTCTCCCCCGCCCGCCCCCCCCCCAGTATCCCGTAGGTGGGACAGTCCCAAAAAAACAGGACTGCACCGCAAAAATCTTCACGGTTGGGAGGTATGCTGCATGTTTATATTTATGGGAGTGAGGTTCAATATGGCCTAGTGATTCAGTGCTTTATTACTTAATAAAGTTTCAAAATTATTTTTAATAAAGCATTAAGATATTTTATTTAAGAATAGATATATGTCTACCCCCTCACTGTGTCCATAGGCCCCCATCATAAAATAACTTCCCAACCCCCGTTGCTACTGGAAACCCCAGTGTTGTTAAATTCGAATAATAGTAACCCCCACCACACCCTCTTAATATAAAAAAAAACATATTTTATACCACCCCACGTTAAAGCCCCTTTATCTGTAAACTCCCCTGCCCCATACCCTGTGACTAGGTATATTTTTATTATTATTTTGCCCCCCCATGGGCATATACTCTCCCCCCCCACCATGGTGTGTCAGGGTAAGCGTCACATATGAGTGCATACCACCACCGGATGTCACCCTTCCAGTGGTGTCACAATAATGCTGTATTCTCTTCAGTGACTGGGAGCCGGGTGAACCAGCGTGACATTATCCTGTAGTGCCTGTCTCCTGTCTCTAGGGATGCTGGGGGACTTCCACAAGGTCATGCCCCGTAAAGATGTCAGTGGGGAACTTCCTGCAAAAGCCACACCCCCTTTTAGCGTGAGCTTGCCTTTGGGGTGGGGGGGTATTGGCCTCCCCAGATGTAAAAGAAGTACAAGTTAGGATAGAATGTAAATATTAGTAAAACCCTTCACATTCACTGTAAACCATAGCACAATAAGATCTCGTGATGTTTATAAGGAGACATTAGCCAGATCTTGTCTGTAAATAAATGTAAGAATTCTGTTACCAGCTGATGGGCAGCAGTTCTTCTTCAGTCAGAGTCCTCCTGGTGGTGGTGGTGTTGAGGCATTAGCGGATGATCTCTAGCTCTGCTCTTGTAAGTTGCTTCTGAACTGAGAAGGCTGACAGAAGGACAATCAGACTGACAGATGTTAAACCCTGAAGCATTTGAGGTCTGTTTATGGATTATACAGTGGTCTAGAAATAGTTAGCCAATGGGGGTAGCAGGAAGGCGGAGTGGTTTTGATTTAAGGTTTCCATTTGAAGGACTTCAGCCTCTGTTTGTTTGTCCGTTGGTGGCAGGAGCTTCAGACCAAAATGTCTTCATGCTGACAGTGGTACGCTCTCCATTTCAGAATGACATCCCCCCACCCCCTCCCCGCCGGCCATCTAAAAGCCAGGATCCCACTGCCGGTCACACGAACCCAACCTGTATATTGGCCAGTACAGAGTACACAGTATGAAAGAAGGATAGGTTGATATATGTGATGAAACTCTACAAGTGTATATGTTGAAGGCATGCTTGAATGACCTGCACATAATACCTGATGGAACAGCAGGCAAGCGCTGAGGGCATGCAGAAGGAATTAAGGGCTGTGCTGAGTTGTGCGCAATATCTAAATTAGAAGGGAATGGATTTGTGGGGGCAGAGCTGTCACACAGGAGTCTTAAATGTGAACTAATGTATCTCTCTCTCTCTCTCTCTCTCTCTTTCTGTATATATATATATATATATACACACACACATCTCCCTCACACCAGGCACTGTCCCCACTGCCCTCAAACATCCACTTGTCTTTCTATTCTTAAAATCCCACTCTTGATCCTAACACTTTCTTCAAATACTGCCCCATCCCCTCCTCCTAAACTCTATGAGCGTATTGTCTACAGCCACCTTACGGCCTTTCTGTCCTCCCAATCTCTCCACTGAAACTACCCTCACGAAATGGTGGGTGGTCCCCCAAGGTTATGTTCTGGAACCTTTCCTATTCTCGCTCTCTCCTCACTCGCATCTCTAACTGGCTCTATACTATTTCTTTCTGGATGTCCCAGCTTTTCCTGAAACCTAACATGTCTAAGACTAAGCTGATCATCTTCCTATCCTCCCTCAGAACCTCACCTCCCACTACTTTATAATCTATTGTCAGCACAACCATCTCCTTCAAACAACACAGTCAGTACATTTCGCAGTCCTCCCGTTTCCATCTCAGAGATATTTCTATAGGATCAGACCCTTTCGCACTTATAATGATGACGTCTATGAGGCCAAATGGTTGGATCTGGGAGAGCATTTACTCCCATGCACGCAGTCCAGGTGTAACGGATACACTGGGGTAAATTTACTAAGAATCGTATTTTCCCGTTTGAGGTCAAAGTTCAAACACGAATGACATCGAAAGTGTAAATATGCAACTTTTTGAATTGATTACGACTAATTTACTAAGCTGCCGTATTCTGCATTTTCGGTTTTTCCGATGTCGATGTCATTCGTTTTTTTAGGCAGTGTTTTACGTGAGTGACTTGTAAAACACTGCCGACTTTAATACAATGAATCTCGGCCGGATCTGAGAGATCCGTGCTGGGCTTCATTGTGCACCTTGTAAAAAAAAAAAAAAAAAATGTTTAAACTTAAAAAAAAAAAATGCGTGGGGTCCCCCCTCCTAAGCCAAACCAGCCTCGGGCTCTTTGAGCCGGTCCTGGTTGCATAAATATGGGGAAAAAATTGACAGGGGTTCCCCCATATTTAAACAACCAGCACCGGGCTCTGCGCCTGGTCCTGGTTCCAAAAATACGGGGGACAAAAAGCGTAGGGGTCCCCCGTATTTTTGAAACCAGCACCGGGCTCCACTAGCTGGACAGATAATGCCACAGCCGGGGGTCACTTTTATACAGTGCCTTGCGGCCGTGGCATCAAATATCCAACTAGTCTCCGGGGCTGATAGCCTTTGTTGAAAGTAATGAATATTGTTTTTAGTAGCAGTACTACAAGTCCCAGCAAGCCTCCCCCGCAAGCTGGTACTTGGAGAACCACAGGTACCAGCATGCGGCAGAAAACCGGGCCCGCTGGTACCTGTAGTACTACTACTAAAAAAATATCCCAATAAAGACGTTACACACACACCTTGAAAGTATAACTTTAATGCATACATACACACCACCATATACACATACTTACCTTATGTTCACACGAGGGTCGGTCCTCTTCTCCATGTAGAATCCAAGGTGTACCTGTTGAAAAAATCCTACTCACCAAATCCAGTGTAGAGGGCTCCTCGGGTAATCCATTTGTAATCCACGTACTTGTAAAAATAAAAAAACTGGACACCCGACCACGAACTGAAAGGGGCCCCATGTTTTCACATGGGACCCCTTTCCCCGAATGCCAGAAACCCCCTCTGACTGATGTCTAAGTGGGTTTCTTCAGCCAATCAGGGAGCGCCACGTTGTGGCACCCTCCTGATCGGCTGTGTGCTCCTGTACTGTCTGACAGGCGGCACACGGCAGTGTTACAATGTAGCGCCTATGCGCTCCATTGTAACCAATGGTGGGAACTTTGTGGTCAGCGGTTGACCAAAAGTGACCTCACCGCTGACCACAAAGTTCCCACCATTGGTTACAATGGAGCGCATAGGCGCTACATTGTAACACTGCCGTGTGCCGCCTGTCAGACAGTACAGGAGCACACAGCCGATCAGGAGGGTGCCACAACGTGGCGCTCCCTGATTGGCTGAAGAAACCCACTTAGACATCAATCAGAGGGGGTTTCTGGCATTCGGGGAAAGGGGTCCCATGTGAAAACATGGGGCCCCTTTCAGTTCGTGGTCGGGTGTCCCGTTTTTTTATTTTTACAAGTACGTGGATTACAAATGGATTACCCGAGGAGCCCTCTACACTGGATTTGGTGAGTAGGATTTTTTCAACAGGTACACCTTGGATTCTACATGGAGAAGAGGACCGACCCTCGTGTGAACATAAGGTAAGTATGTGTATATGGTGGTGTGTATATATGCATTAAAGTTATACTTTCAAGGTGTGTGTGTAATGTCTTTATTGGGGTATTTTTTTAGTAGTAGTACTACAGGTACCAGCGGGCCCAGTTTTCCGCCGCATGCTGGTACTTGTGGTTCTCCAAGTACCAGCTTGCGGGGGAGGCTTGCTGGGACTTGTAGTACTGCTACTAAAAACAATATTCATAACTTTCAACAAAGGCTATCAGCCCCCCATCCGCAGCCCATTGGATGGGGGGGACAGCCTCGGGCTTCACCCCTGGCCCTTGGGTGGCTGGGGGGGTGGGGACCCCTTGATTGAAGGGTACCCCGGCCAGGGGTGACTAGTTGGATATTTGATGCCACGGCCGCAAGGCACTGTCTAACAGTGACCCCCGGCAGTGGCATTATCTGTCCAGCTAGTGGAGCCCGGTGCTGGTTTCAAAAATACGGGGCACCCCTACGCTTTTTGTCCCCCGTATTTTTGGAACCAGGACCAGGCGCAGAGCCCGGTGCTGGTTGTTTAAATATGGGGGAACCCCTGTCAATTTTTTACCCATATTTTTGCAACCAGGGCCGGCTCAAAGAGCCCGAGGCTGGTTTGGTTTAGGAGGGAGGACCCCACGCATTTTTTTTTTTTTTTAATTAAAACATTTCCCACCCCTTCCCACTGAAAAACATGCACGGATCTCATGGATCCGTGCATGCCTATACAAACACGGGATAAAAAAGCAGGTCTGTTTTTTTTTAGCACTTTTTCAGGATTTGTATTTCATCACGGCAGTGTTTGGCTATTGTCGGCAGTGTTTGTGTTTTGCACTTTTTAGTAAATTCCCGATTTCTACCAAATTGCAGGCGTATTTGACCGATGGTGTATTGATTCGTGATTTTTTTCCTAGGACTTCCAAAATATTACGAATGCCCTCATCACTGCCGTGATTTTTGCTTAGTAAATTACCGAGATGACACTTTGAAGAAAAAACGGCATCTCGGTCAAAATCGGGACCTTAGTAAATATACCCCACTGTGTGTCAGTGAAAGGGAGTGAGTTATAATGTTTTGTCCACCCAATACCGTTTGCGACCCAAATGGATTCATTTGTTCTATATTCTGCTAGATGTACCTCTTGTTGTCAGTTTTGATTACTCCAGAAGCCATTTATGTGTAATACCTGCAATGTAATTCAATGCACCAGTCACCACGACCTTGGTACTCATAGATTGCAAGCAATAACCTGCTTAGTATACATGAGATTTAAACATATTTACCTACTCTCCTGGATTCTACGGGAGACACCCGGTTTCTCGGGTAGTACCCCGCTGCCCCGGAAGAGTGGGAACCCCTCCCGCATTCTGCCCACTTCCGAGGGAAGTGGGCAGAATGGGTAGCTAAATAGGGCAAAATTGTGGACCTGGTGGAGGGGGCGGGGCTTAATGATGTGATTATATGCAAATCGTGTAATTGAAGCTCCGCCCCTACGCAAATACTAACCAATCGCAGTATTCTCTCGTGCAGTGGGCAGGTCTAATGATGCCATTGGCTAGGCCCCGCCCCCATCACCGCCCACCTGCTTCTCCTCTCCGGGTATCTCCCGGAGAGGAGAAAAAAAATATAGGTAAGTATGGATTTAAGTTACCCCTATTGCTTTAATGAGCTGACAGGTGTGATCAGTGTCAGTATGAAATCACTCCCTGCCAGACATTCCACTTAAAGGTGCATACACACAGTGAGATTCGGGCTAACCCCGATTCTCACTGTGCAATAGGAACTAGGGGGTAAATTTACTAAGATGGGAGTTCTATTTAAGATGGGATGTTGCCCATAGCAACCAATCAGAATCTAGTTCTCATTTATCTAGCACCTTCTAGAACATAATACCTGGAATCTGATTGGTTGCTATGGGCAACATCACATCTTAAATAGAACTCTCATCTTAGTAAATTTACCCCTAGGTCGGTATCGCAAGCACATAATGACTATGCTTGCGATACTGACTATGTGCGATTTTGGCTAAGTGTCAATTTTGACTATCTTTTCTACGAGATAGTCAAAATGTACTTGCCATCGGCACTAACTTTTCTTACAATTTTGACTATATAGTCAAAATCGTAAGAGAATATCTCACCGTGTGTACACACCATTACTTTTTGTTTTATGTTTAAAATAACTTCTAGAATTATATGTTATACCACCCAACCAAGTTCTAAATGTACAGGTATTGTACATTTATTGTACATGTACAGTAAATGTACTGGTATTAAAAGCTAATTAAGCTATTAAGCAGGGTTAATAGTACAGGGTCATTACCTTTCCTTCATTCAGCTGTCTTCTGTCTGTGTGGGACACTGCCTGCTGGCTTGGTGTCAGTGGCCCTTCTCAATCCTCCTAGGGAGGAAATGGATGTGCCTCAGTACTTTGCCTGTATTTGGAAGGGCACAAAAGCACATACACAATGAATGAATTGCAACAGATTTGCCTCTGTCTGTATTGGGTAGCCCCCAAGGACTCATAAATGTGAACTTCCACAGACCACACCTTCATTCTGTAATGTCCCTTCCTGAGATTCATACTTCAGTTTTTCCAGAACTGTAAGGCTTAACCAAGTACAGTGCGTGCGAAAGCTGCAGAAACAGAATACGTACTGTTCAGGCAGGCTGCTGCAGACATGTCATGGTAATATTGCATTTAATCTATGTCATTGGGGTAAATTTACTAAGGTGGGAGATTTTTAGAACTGGTGATGTTGCCCATGGCAACCAATCCGATTCTACTTACCATTTATCTACCTGCTTCTAGCGGATAATAGAGATAATCTGATTGGTTGCTATAGGCAACATCACCAGTTCTAAAAATCTCCCACCTTAGTAAATTTACCCCATTGTCTTCACTGATTTGAAACACATTTTCGAATTGATATCTAAATATGACAAAGTGCCACAATTAACTTATGTTACAGTATGTCCAGGCAGCACAGCAACAACCTTTTTATTATGCTTTTATAGGACAAAAAGTATCCATTAAATACTCACCTTTCCCACGTTTTGTACAGGTACATTTATTGTGCAAAAGTAAACAGAAAATTAGGTTTTTATTATTATTCTATTACTCTCTTAACTGAGTTTGCATTGTTTAAATTTTGCATTTATGATTGAACTGTGCATTTAATTAAATGTCCTATTTCATGTCAAAATATACAAACAGCTTAGGTTATAAATAAGATAAAGATGGGTAACATGTTTTTATAGGGGGCACCGGACATATTTCATTGGGGGCAATGGATTGCAAAGTCATTGTGCTGCTGACAGGGCTGAAACTAGGATTTTTGTCACCCGGGGCAAAACAGTAATTTGTGGTCACCCCCCAAAAAAAAAAAAAAAAAACAGAAAAATAAAAATCTTTCAGACTAATAGAATCAGATTATCAAAAAATTTGAAAAAAGGGGACACTATTGGACAATATTCCCCTTTGTGTCCCAAATGCCCTAAGCGTCACATGCCCCCCCAGCAGCATGTTCCACTACATGCCCCCCTGTTTGTCCCCATACATTGCACTATATCATAACACTTCATCACTGCACTACATTCCCCTATCCACTGCACTACATCACTATACTACATCCCCTACACACTGAACTTCATGCCCCTATACACTGCACTACATACCCTATATGCTACACTACATCACTACACTACATCCCCTTATATGCTACACCACATCCCCCCTATCTGGGAGGCAAAGCGGAGGTTGATACTGCCAACTGGGAGCACAGTTCCGATAATAAAGTCTGTCTTTAAACTTACCACAAAGCTGTTATAGTGATACTCTGTGAGAGTTGGAGGTTGTCCAGGCTAAGATGGGAGATGGGAGTTTTTTTAGAACTTGTGATGTTGCCCATAGCAACCAATCAGATTCTATATACTCTTCTAAAAGCCACTAGATAAATGTTAAGTAGAATCTGATTGGTTGCTATGGGCAACTTCACCAGATCTAAAAAAAACCTCCCTCCTTAGTAAATTTACCCCTAAGTTTCCACTGTCAAGTGAATAGCTAGCAAACTGAGCCTTTGATTTCGGTAACATCGGTGACTGCACCTGTTAACACACAAAAGCCTGGGGCAGCGTGTCCTCTCAATGGTGTGTAGCCAGCAGCTTGTTATTGGTTGGTGCTGGGCAGGCAGCCGGGATTATAGCCTGCTGAAAAACATAGCACCAACAGCTTGCTTCTGTAGCTTGCACGGTGCACCACTCGCTAGTTCCAGCACTGCATGGCAAAGAAGAGAGTTCAAGACAGTAGCCAGCATAGGAGAGATCCCAGGAACTGGAGCTCACCCGCACAGCGTCGGAGCCAGCTGCCCTGAGAGCCGTCAGCTGTCTCACTGGAGCAGCACAACAGTGCCAGGGGGGGAAAAAATGCTCCTCTGTAACTTCTCTACGCCCCCGCAAATCCTGCACCCGGGGCGCAAGCACCCTTAAGCACCTCCCACCTAGTTTTGGCTCTGCTAATGTCATCTTCAGCCCAGCGATAGGCTTCCATAGCAGTAATGCATTCTCAGAAATCACTTTCTGTTTTTTGGGGGCTTTTTTACACCTTCTGTTGCTGTTGTCAAGTTCAACCACCCACAGTGAGAACGACAAGACTGTAGGTAGGATATCATTTTTTGTTTGTCAATAAAGTTTTATTAATTTTGTTTCGGTGTATGTGTCTCCCAGCAATAAGAGGAAGGCATGCAACATCACTCCTGTGCATGCTGTTTTACGCTGCTAAGCTAGTGCACAACAGGGGTGACTGGAATCGCTGGAGGGGTGAGATTTCACTCTCCCTTGTCAGTAATAATAAAATTTTAATACATATTATTGATAATGCTTTTTGTTTTTCCTCAAATATCAGAGAAGTATGAGCTACATTTTCAAACCGATACAAGCATTGTTAGTACATTTGCCGGAAAATGTGACAATGATATTTTTTCACACATTCTCTGGAATACGTAGTATATGCCGGCGGTCACATGAAAGACTGCGGCATCCCGACATTGAAGATCCCAAATTATTTGTCCCCGTCCCCTACCCTAACCCTCAGGGGGTGGTGGCTTGGGGTAACCTTGCCGGTCACATGACCACCCGCATTCTCTTTATATAATAGTCAGAGCTGTAACTAGGCAATTTGGTGCCTCCCCACACGCATACTGCAAACAGGGACAGTGCATGCCTTATGCATGTGCCAAAAACAAAGAGCCGTGGACTCATATTATAGGGGAATGGCCACACACGTGCCAATTTATATTGTACTGCACAGTTTCAACTGATTCACATTATTCACCTTTCATCTCAGTCAGTTATTCACATTGCAACGCACAGTAGTATCCATTATTCACGTTACGCCACACAGTAGTGTGCAAAGCACTGATCGCACACCCTAGTTATGGCCCTGATTACTATTATAATGTAGGATGTAAGCCTCTTTGCAATTATGGTGTGTTAGGGAATGTGTGCTAGAGAAAAAAGACACAAGATACAGAACCCGATTCAGACCTGACCGCTGCTGTGCGTATTTGCAGCATCCTGCCATCAGATAGCTGCTGCCCATGGAGAGTGAAAACCCGTCCCGTGCAAGTGTGCGAATGCATGTGTACGCTGTGCGAAAATTCCGCCAGATAGGGGACAGCTGCAAATCTGTTCGCAACTCACTCACCATCTAATGATTTTTCCAGTCTCTGCAGTCTGAGCAAAGCCCAGGACTTACTCCTACAGTGCGAAACAAACAGGCTTCTCGGGGCCGGAGCTGACAACATACACCCGCCCTGAAAATGCTTGGGAACTCCTACGTTTTTCCTGACACTCCCTGAAAACGGTCAGTTACCACCCACAAATGTCCTCTTCCTGTCAATCACCTTGCGACTGACTTACGATCAAAATTTTCGCACCATCCTGTCGCTGTTTGGAGATGCACCTGCACATTGCGTGCATGCGCAGTCATTCAATCGTCCGCTGTGCGAATTCACACAACAGCGATCAGGTCTGACTCAGGCCCACAGTCCGAAAATGAACTTGCATTAAACTCTGCTTAGCTCCAGTGTTGCTGTGAAGTCATTATGGAAGACTGAACTATGGTGGACTTTAGAAAGAATTGCCCAATATTTATTAGACCAGCCCATTTAATCATTACAGCAGGACACCCAATGAATAATAAAATTAACTGGCATGCTTTTTTCCTTTATCAAAGTGAGTGGTATGTATGTAACCTAGAGGAGTGCGATGCTGCAGACCAATAGTAACCAAAATGAGAGAGCTTCCCATGACTGGCACATTTGGATGGTTTATAATATAAACTGGACAAATATCAGGGAGATCTGAGGGGAAGTGCTGGTCTTGTGAGAAAGAAAGATAATAAGCTCTAGTTACTACTTTCAACATCACATGTGAAACTTGTTTGTGCGTGAACCCCGGGCGCCAGCGTCCGAATTTCAAAAGGAGACATGTCCACTTTTCCGAGAGCCACCCAATAATCCGTTCCAGAAAAGTAGGCAGACATCCATAAGGGTGGAGTTTTTGCCCAAAAGTGCGTATTCTTGGGCACATCGGGTCAGGGCAATAGATCAGGGCTGATTTTGTCCTGATCTTGTATGTTGGAAGGTATGTTTTATGATGTTCCAACATACAAATAAATAACATACAATGATATGACGCAGAAGGTAAATACAGCCCTGTGCAAATTAATTTACAATCTGAGAGTTGCTGGCTCTACACACTATGAAGTCAGCGTGGCAAGGCCTATAGATAGAATACTCATAATCTCATCCTGTATAAATCATGGGACAAACACTTTTTCGTATCTTCTCCTTGTTGATAAGGAGGCTGAAAATGGATTCAGATTGCAGCAATAAAAAATAATTGAACTTTTTAAGTGTATCAGTCAGAAAACTCCCACTTCTGACTCCAGAATTTTATATTACCGTCCTCAGCACTGTGATCAGAAAGGAATGAGGTATGCAACAGTCACCTAACACTGATTACATTGCTTTTAGGGACACTTCTTTTTCTGCTGCAAATTCAAAATCATAACCTGTGAAAACCACCAGAAGGCTAATGGAGTATAAAGAGAAAACATCATTATCCTGTTCTGGAGATTTAAAGTTCAGGTCTTTCCATAAATGTCACTTTTATCATTTGTATCAGGGAAGCGCCAAACCCTGATCTGTTCACCCTGTTGCACAGAAGATGCCAGATACGTCAGTCACTGCACACATTGTTTTATACTCTGCTAATCCTTCTGTAGTCTGTAGTCACATTGATAAGTTCATATTTTACATGGCCGCTGAAGTCGTTAGTTTAAGGAGTAAGTGGGACAAAAAAAATAGCATGTTAACTTTTGCTTAACCTGGGCATACACTATACAATTATCTGGCAGACTATCTTCCAGATCTGGCTGGTTGGAATGAAAATCTGGAAATGGATGAGAGCAAATGACAATCGACCATTTGCTCCCAAGCACTGAAAAACTGACAGAAACTGTTGTTTGTGCAAATTGGTTAAAGCTGTGATTTAACCAATATGCCCGAATGACAGGTTTTGTCTATTTTCCAGAGTTTGGGAGCAAATAGTCGATTTGTCATTTGCTCTCATCCATTAGCAGATTTTTCACTCCAACCAGGCAGATTGGAAAATAAATTTTTAGGTGTATGGCCAGACTAGTTTATATATTGCGCACAACTCAGCATAGCGCTCAAATCAGGTATTATATGCAGGTCATTCAAGCATGCCTTCAACATATACACTTGTAGAGTCCCATCACCTACCCTTCTTTCATACTGTGTACTCTACACTGGCCCATATACTTCTAGACAATTCAATACATTACGTTACATTTGGTCAACAATTTATTGATAACAGGGATATCAAACCAGAGAGGGTGAGCGGGGGAGGGGTGTTCTTACATAGGTAAAGTCCATAAAGGCATGTTCACACAAATGCGGCCCATGCAGACCAGCACATAAGTGTATAAATACTCTGTTTGGAGTTGTATATGACAAATATTGTCCTGGTCAAACTAGCCAGTTAGATTGCTGAACACCTTAAGACCTCACATCTCGCCTACTTCCTAATGAACAATGGTCCGTATTGTGGAGATGGGGTTAAAATTATGCAAATCACCATTAAACCACCCCCCCCCCCCTCCCCTTGCTCAAGGAGCCACGATTTGCGGGATTTACCATGATGGGGGTCGGGGCCTAATGACATAGACTCCCAACCCCCTACCCCATCCCCCAACGTGCCCAGCTGCTTCTCCTCTCTGGGCTTCTCCTGGGGAGGAGTAGTAAAAGTCAGTAAGTATGACCTGTAGGGGCTGATTCTGATCTGTATACAAAGTGCCTGTAGTTGCGGAAGCCTACAAACACCCATAGGACTAATGCGGGTGTTTGTGTATCTGCTAGCGGGGATCCGCAGTGCCCATTGATTTTACACCAGCCACTGCAGCAGCTATCAATTGTTATCATTAGCATATGCACCTGCAGCAGCTACATGCCGTGTGCAAGAGAGCCGTCAGAGCCAGGATTCCCTTCCCTGTACGCATGACTTGCACGGAGCTGTGACACTCATAGGACAGGCACGTGACACTACCACAAGTCACGGTTATTCAGTGAGATTGCATTGTCACAGCCCAGTTGCCACCCCTAAACATCCGATGACATACGCATAGTGTGTAAATTCACCCCTGCGCACATGCTGTATAAAGAAAGCTGCCATTTGCACCCATGCATATAGATCCGCCTACTCAAAATCAAGCCTGTGGGGTGTGCTCCCAAGTACAGTTCATCACTTGACATAATTATAGATAGCTCATATTTGATTCCTAGAGGAATAGCTCCTGTAACCCAGATATAAATGAGAGTACTGTAGTTTCCATGACTGTGTTTATTGTAGAGATGTAATGGAGTTCACATATGCTATGAAAAACACTCTGGATAACAGGACCACCCTGGATGTTGAAAAGCTTCCTGCCATATCCACGTTTCAAAATGTCTTTAGAAATATTTTGTTTAAGTAATCCCACTGTACCTAGAACTGCCACAGTGGCTGTCAGTGGCTGGCACAGAGCTGACGTGAAGCTGCTCTTAGTATGCACAACAGATAAAAGAAAATTATCCTTCCATCTCTCCCTTAAGTCATTTAAGGCACGGCAGGGATTGTCTCACTTGCCATTATACTGTCTAGTAGTTCTTAGCCATAATAGCTTTTGAAAATGTGAGCTCAAGATCTGACCTCCACTAAAGTAAATGCACTGTTAGAAAACTCATACCAAGTCAAAAGTTTTTCTATGGGTTAAAAACCTGTTCGATGGTGACATAATGTAAGAAGACTGGAAACAAATAGGGCGGGATTCATCAAGCATCGCATTTTGAATGGAATGCATCCCGTCACTGATCACATGCATAGCGGGAGTCCTTCTGTACATGCGTCGGATGACGCGTGCTGCAAGTAACACTGGGAGCGATCCAACTACACATTGCGAGTCTATAGTCTTCTATTAGGCACGTTGCCAACCGGGTCCAAGCTCCGGAACGTTTGCATTCCAGAGGTTCTTCAGGGGACTAATTGTCAATGATGGTGGAGGTTCTGGCATCCTCAGATAGTGTCAGGTGGAGGTGTTGGCTCACACACCCCTCAGATGTGGCGCCTGTTGCACTCATACTAAACACCATCAGATTGTGCCACATAGCGGTTGGACCTGTTGGAAGATCCCTGCAGACTCCCAATTCTATGAAACCCGACATGGGTTTGGATGTGGATGGTCTGCCCAGGGGCAGTTTACTGTGAGTGGCTATGAGGTTTGAGCCTCTTGTACGCTGTTCTCAACTTGTGGTCTAAGATTGAACTTGGTGGTGGGAATGATGGTGCGAGAACACCTGGACAGAAGGCGTTGAGCAGGAGAGGGATGTCCAACTTTTAACGTGTTTCTCAAATTGAGGAGCGTCATAAACACATCAAAACCATCTATATAACAGTGTTTATAGGTGTTTCATAGAAGTACTGTTTGGTGATCTGTTGGAATGTGGATAGAGAGGACTGCTTGTGACGATGTCACATTCACTGGTGAAAGTCTGGAACTCACCACTCATGAACTGCATGGCATTGTCAGTAAATAGCTTGCGTAGTATGCCATGTGCAGAAAAGTGTCTTTACATTTTTTTTGATGACCGTGGCACTTGTCAGTTTGAGAAGAATTATCTATCTCGAACCAACCGTAATATATATCTACATAAGGTTTCACTTTCCACTCCGTTCATAGAGATCTGCAACAACAATGGACCAAGGGAGGTCAGGAACCTCATGGACAGTGAGCAGTTTTCTTAGCATGATGGGCCTATAAGCATTGCAGTGTTTATTGAAACCAGACATTTGTGGTGTTCATGGGAATGGAATGGCAACCGTCTTAATTCGCTCAGCGTGTTAGTTGCTGCATGTGTTGCTGGAGGTCACATATGTAATGTACTATTTTAAACTCCATTGTACTTTAATTGGAGTGCTCATGTAGCATGTATTTCTCTGACGTCCTAGTGGATGCTGGGGACTCCGTAAGGACCATGGGGAATAGACGGCTCCGCAGGAGACTGGGCACATCTAAAGAAAGCTTTAGGACTATCTGGTGTGCACTGGCTCCTCCCCCTATGACCCTCCTCCAAGCCTCAGTTAGATTTCTGTGCCCGGCTGAGCTGGATGCACACTAGGGGCTCTCCTGAGCTCCTAGGAAGAAAGTATATGTTAGGTTTTTTATTTTCAGTGAGACCTGCTGGCAACAGGCTCACTGCACCGAGGGACTAAGGGGAGAAGAAGCGAACCTACCTAAGTGGTGGTAGCTTGGGCTTCTTAGGCTACTGGACACCATTAGCTCCAGAGGGATCGAACACAGGACCCGACCTCGTCGTCCGTTCCCGGAGCCGCGCCGCCGTCCCCCTTACAGAGCCAGAAGCAAGAAGGTGGTCCGGAAAATCGGCGGCTGAAGACTTCTGTCTTCTCCAAGGTAGCGCACAGCACTGCAGCTGTGCGCCATTGCTCCTCATGCACACCACACACTGCGGTCACTGATGGGTGCAGGGCGCTGGGGGGGGGGGCGCCCTGAGCAGCAATATTAACACCTTGGCTGGCGAACTGACACCATATATAGCCCCAGGGGCTATATAGGTGTTTATTAACCCCTGCCAGAACTTTTACAATAGCGGGAGAAAGCCCGCCGAAAAAGGGGCGGAGCCATCTCCCTCAGCACACTGGCGCCATTTTCCCTCACAGCTCTGCTGGAGGGATCGCTCCCTGGCTCTCCCCTGCAGTCCTGCACTACAGAAAAGGGTTAAAAAGAGAGGGGGGGCACAAATTAGGCGCAGTATATATATATATATATATATATATATTATGCAGCTATAAGGGAAAACACTCTCTATAGGTGATATCCCTGTGATATATAGCGCTCTGGTGTGTGCTGGCATACTCTCCCTCTGTCTCCCCAAAGGGCTTTGTGGGGTCCTGTCCTCTGTCAGAGCATTCCCTGTGTGTGTGCTGTGTGTCGGTACTGCTGTGTCGACATGTATGATGAGGATAATGATGTGGAGGCGGAGCAAATGCCTGTGAATGGGATGTCACCCCCTGCGGGGTCGACACCGGTGTGGATGGACTTATGGAAGGAATTACGTGACAGTGTCAACTCCTTACATAAAAGGTTTGACGACATAGGACAGCCGACTGCTCAGCTTGTGCCTGTCCAAGCGTCTCACATGTCATCAGGGGCTCTAAAACGCCCACTACTTCAGATGGCAGACACAGCTGTTGACACGGATACCGACTCCAGTGTCGACGACGATGAGACTAGTGTACCTTCCAATAGGGCCACCCGTTACATGATTGAGGCAATTAAAAATGTATTACACATTTCTGATAATACCCCAGATACCACAAAAAAGGGTATTATGTTTGGTGACAGAAAACTACCAGTAGTTTTCCTGCATCTGAGGAATTGATATGAGGTGTGTGAGGAAGCGTGGACTTCCCCCGATAAGAAATTGATAATTTCAAAGCAGCGTACCCTTTTCCGCCAGAGGATAGGTCACGTTGGGAAATAACCCCTAGGGTAGATAAAGCGGTTACACGCTTATTAAAAAAGGTGGCACTACCGTCACGGATACGGCCGCCCTGAAGGACCTGCTGATAGAAAGCAGGAAACTACCCTTAAAGCTATATACACACACACGGGCATTATATTGAGACCTGCTATTGCCTCGGCATGGATGTGCAGTGCGGCAGCTGCGTGGTCAGATTCCCTGTCGGATAATATTTATACTATAGATAGGGACAATGGCCCTCATTCCGAGTTGTTCGCTCGGTATTTTTCATCGCATCGCAGTGAAAATCCGCTTAGTACGCATGCGCAATGTTCGCACTGCGACTGCGCCAAGTAACTTTACTATGAAGAAAGTATTTTTACTCACGGCTTTTTCTTCGCTCCGGCGATCGTAATGTGATTGACACGAAATGGGTGTTACTGGGCGGAAACACGGCGTTTCAGGGGCGTGTGGCTGAAAACGCTACCGTTTCCGGAAAAAACGCAGGAGTGGCCGGAGAAACGGTGGGAGTGCCTGGGCGAACGCTGGGTGTGTTTGTGACGTCAACCAGGAACGACAAGCACTGAAATGATCGCACAGGCAGAGTAAGTCTGGAGCTACTCTGAAACTGCTAAGTAGTTAGTAATCGCATTATTGCGAATACATCGGTCGCAATTTTAAGAAGCTAAGATTCACTCCCAGTAGGCGGCGGCTTAGCGTGTGTAACTCTGCTAAATTCGCCTTGCGACCGATCAACTCGGAATGAGGGCCCATATTTTGCTGAAAATAGAGCATATAAAAGACGCTGTCTTATACATGCGTGATGCACAGAGGGATATTTGCCGACTGGCATCACTAATAAGCGCTATGTAAAACCATTGCCGCCAGACGGGGGTTATGGACTCGGCAATGGTCGGGCGATGCCGATTCAAAACGGCACATGGAAGTTTGCCCTAGAAGGGGGTGGAACTGTTTGGGGATGGTCTTTCAGACCTCGTTTCCACAGCTACGGCTGGGAAATCAAAACTTTTGCCACAAGCTACCCCACAGCAAAAGTAAGCACTGTATTATCAGGTACAGTCCCTTCGGCCCCAAAAAAGTAGAGGGCTAGAGGCTCATCTTTTCTGCCAAGAGGAAAAGGTAGAGGGAAAAAGCTGCAGCATACAGCTAGTTCCCGGGAGCAGAAGTCCTCCCCTGCGTCCGGTAAGTCCACAGCATGACGCTGGGGCTGCTCAGGCGGACCCGGGTAAGGTGGGGGCCCGTCTCAGAAATTTCAGCGCACAGTGGGCTCTCTCACAGGTGGATCCCTGGGTTCTTCAAACAGTATCTCAGAGGTACAGGCTGGAATTCGAGACGTCTCCCCCCCGCCGTTTCCTAAAATCTGCCTTACCGGCAACTCCCTCTGCCAGGGAGGCAGTGTTGGTGGCTATCCAAAAAACTGTATTCACAGCAAGTGATTATCAAGGTACCCCTCCTTCAACAGGAAAAGGGTTACTTTTCCACAATGTTTGTGGTACCGAAACCGGACGGTTCGGTGAGACCCATCTTAAATTTAAAATCCTTGAACACATATAACAAAAGATTCAAGTTCAAGATGGAATCGCTCAGGGCGATTATTGCGATCCTGGACGAGGGGGATTACAGGGTCTCTCTGGACATCAAGGATACTTACCTGCATGTCCCCATTTACCCTCCTCACCAGAAGTACCTCAAGATTGTGGTACCGGACTGTCACTATCAGTTCCAGACGCTGCCGTTTGGATTATCCACGGCACCGAGGGTCTTTACCATGGGTAATGACCGAAATGATGATACTCCTTCGCAAGAAGGGAGTTTTAATTATCCCGTACTTGGACGATCTCCTGATAAAGGCGAGGTCCAAGGAACAGTTGGTAAGGGGGTAGCACTTTCTCGGGAAGTGCTGCAACAGCAGGACTGGATTCTCAATTCCAAAGTCACAGCTGGTCCCGACGACACGTCTTCTGTTCCTGGGAATGATTCTGGAAACAGACCAGAAAAAAGTGTTTCTTCCAATGGAAAAAGCCGAGGAGTTGTCATCTCTAGTCAGAAACCTCCTAAGACCGGGACAGGTGTCGGTACATCAATGCACACGAGTCCTGGGAAAAATGGTAGCTTCGTACGAAGCAATTCCATTCGGAAAGTTCCACGCAAGGATTTTCCAGTGGGACCTGTTGGACAAATGGTCCGGGTCCCATCTCCAGATACAGCAGCGGATAACCCGGTCGGCAAGAACCAGGGTGTCGCTGCGGTGGTGGCTGCAGAGGGTTCATCTACTAGAGGGCCGCAGATTCGGAATACAGGACTGGGTCCTGGGGACCACGGATGCCAGCCTTCGGGGCTGGGGTGCAGTCACACAGGGAATAAAATCCCAAGGACTATGGTCTAAAACAGGAGTTTTCACTTAACATAAATTTTCTGGAGATAAGAGCCATTTACAAGGCCCTAAGCAAAACAAGGCCCCTGCTTCACCAGCCGTACTGTTCCAATCAGACAACATCACGGCGCTCGCCCATGTAAACAGGCAGGGCGGCACAAGAAGCAGGAGGGCGATGGCAGAAGCCACAAGGATTCCCCGTTGGGCGGAAAATCATGTGGTAGCACTGGCAGCAGTGTTCATTCCGGGAGTGGACAACTGGGAAGCAGACTTCCGCAGCAGACTCCACCCGGGAGAATAGGGACTTCATCCAGAAGTCTTCCAAATGCTGGTAAACCGTTGGGAAAGACCACAGGTGGACATGATGGCGTCCCGCCTCAATAAAAAAGATATTGCGCCAGGTCAAGGGAACCTCAGGCGATCGCTGTGGACGCTCTAGTGACACCGCGGGTGTACCAGTCGGTTTATGTGTTCCCTCCTCTCCCTCTCATACCCAAGGTACTGAGGATAATAAGGAAAAGAGGAGTAAGAACTATACTCATGGTTCCGGATTGGCCAAGAAGGGCTTGGTACCTGGAACTTCAGGAGTTGATCTCAGAGGACCCATGGCCTCTGCCACTCAGACAGGATCTGCTGCAGCAGGGGCCCTGTCTGTTCAAAGACTTACCGCGGCTGCATTGACTGCATGGCGGTTGAACACCGGATCCTGAGTGAAAAAGGCATTCCGGAAGAAGTCATTCTTATCCTGATCAAAGCCAGGAAGGATGTCAGCCTGAAGTGCAGACGTTGTAAGGGAGTGCTGCATATTCAGCCCCTTTTTTGTGCCCCAGTGGCACCTTGGGATCTCAATGTGGTTTTGAAGTTCCTGGAATCACATTGGTTTGAGCCACTTAAAACCGTGGATTTGAAATATCTCACATGAAAAGTGGTCATGTGTTGGCTCTGGCTTCGGCCAGGCATGTGTCAGAATTGGCGACCTTGTCATAAAAAAGCCCTTACCTGACTTTCCATATGGATAGGGCAGAGTTGAGGACTCGTCCTCACTTTCTCCCGAAGGTGGTATCAGGTTTTCACTTGTACCAACCTATTGTGGTGCCTGCGGCTACTAGGGACCTGGAGGATTCCAAGTTACTGGACGTAGTCAGGGCCCTGAAAAATTATATTTCCAGGACGGCTGGAGTCCGGAAAACTGACTCGCTGTTTATCCTAGATGCACCCAACATGCTGGGTGCTCCTGCTTCTAAGCAGACTATAGCGCGCTGGATTTGTAGCACTATTCAGCTTGCGCATTCTGCGGTGGGACTACCGCAGCCTAAATCTGTAAAAGCCCATTCCACATGGAAGGGGGCTCATCTTGGGCGGCTGCCCGAGGGGTCTCGGCTTTACAACTTGGCCGAGCTGCTACTTGGTCAGGGGCAAACACGTTGCAAAATTCTACAAATTTGATACCCTGGCTGAGAAGGACCTTGAGATCTCTCATTCGGTGCTGCAGAGTCATCCGCACTCTCCCGCCCGTTTGGGAGCTTTGGTATAATCCCCATGGTCCTTACGGAGTCCCCAGCATCCACTAGGACGTCAGAGAAAATAAGATTTTACTCACCGGTAAATCTATTTCTCGTAGTCCGTAGTGGATGCTGGGCGCCCATCCCTAGTGCGGATTGTCTGCAATACTTGTAAATAGTTATTGTTACACAAATCGGGTTGTTATTGCAAACCATCTATTCAGAGGTTCCATTGTTATCATACTGTTAACCGGGGTTCCTATCACGAGTTATATGGTGTGATTGGTGTGGCTGGTATGAGTCTTACCCGGGATTCAAAATCCTTCCTTATTGTGTCAGCTCTTCCGGGCACAGTGTCCTAACTGAGGCTTGGAGGAGGGTCATAGGGGGAGGAGCCAGTGCACACCAGATAGTCCTAAAGCTTTCTTTAGATGTGCCCAGTCTCCTGCGGAGCCGTCTATTCCCCATGGTCCTTACGGAGTCCCCAGCATCCACTACGGACTACGAGAAATAGATTTACCGGTGAGTAAAATCTTATTATTTGCATAGCAGTATCCAGTGTTAATTTCTTCTTACATATTAAGGGGGGTATTCAATTCAAGTAGGAACTGCCGTCTTGTCAGAAAGACGGCAGTTTCCAACTTTTTTAGGTCGGAAAGTGTTCCGACCTATTCAATTGGGCTGCCGTTTTTCCGACAGGTCGGCAATTCTGACTTGTCGTAAAACAAGTGGATCGGCGGATTAGCCACGGATCCACTTGTTTTGTCAGATTCGTGTCCAAATCCGACAGGTTTTAGCCCCGTTTCCGACAAAGTCAATCTGACATTGTCGAGATCGGCCAAATCCGCAAAATGAATACTGCAATGTCGGATCCTTTCTGTCGGAAAGGATCCGACAATCATTGAATACACCCCTAAATGTGAGAGACAGAATGGGGTTTAACCCCTGGTGCCCCCAAGCACACCAAACTATATTGGTAACATGACTTGAAAAACGATATATAGTTAGTTATTGGTCTTAGTTACATATATTTGCAAGTATATGGCAAAGCCACCTGGCCTCAACAAAGCTCCTCTGATTGCTGGTGGTCACTAATACGATATGTGAGCCTGGGGTGCAGAACCCCACAAGCTGGCACAGTCCAGCCATCCCATGGTAGCACACATGTGAGAGGGTAAAGTGTTAGTATGTGTTAATAAAAGGAAAGCAATTACTATATACAAAAAGTGATATGCTAGTGAATCTGTAATTAAAAGACCTAAAGGATTAATTCAATATTTAAAGGGGGTGCTAAATAAATATTATAGTGAGCTATCCTACAGCATCCCGGCCACTCCAATCCAGGGGGAACCGCACCCCAGACCCATCCTCACTACTAATAATAATAAATAACAGCCCTACTGGGTCATATAATATAATGCCACATGATAATGGCACGTAACAAATATATCCAAATCGAGAGCTAATTTACCTGGAGCCATCCCTAGGATCTCCATATGGCACTGTAAGAACCAGCATGCCCTCCAAACACTGGTCCCATCTATGCCTCTCATACAAGCAAAACAGAATGCAAGTTGCTCATATCAATTTGAAAATATACTTCAGGTGCTTGAAAGGGAGGGTAATTCTAAGCAAGAGACAGAATGGGGATTAACCCCTGGTGACACCCAGCATACCAAACTATATTGGTAACATGACTTGAAAAACTATATATGATAGAAATCCTGAGGTCTTAGTTACATATATTTGCAAATATATGGCAAAGCCACCAGGCCTTGACGAGGCTCCTCTGATTGCAGGTAGTCCCCACATATTAAATGTGCACAACTAATCATTATAAGTTCCACACACAATCCTGTCCGGGATGAGGGGGCTCTGCACAGTAGTGTTAAAAAGCATGTCTGTCCATTATAAACATTTTCACTGGTAAGCATATCTCATTAAACTTTTTTATTAGTGTCTATGGTGGTCATTCCGAGTTGATCGTTAGCTGCTTTCATTCGCTGTGCAGCGATGAGGCAAAAAAACTGCACTTCTGTGCATGCGGCGCAATACGCACGCACAAAGTAATTTTACAACGAACGATGTAGTTTCACACAAGGTCTAGGGAAGCTTTTCAGTCGCACTGCTGGCCACAGAGTGATTGACATGAAGTTGGCGTTTCTGGGTGGCAACTGACCGTTTTCTGGGAGTGTTCGAAAAAGCACAGGCGTGCCGGAGAAAACGCAGGCGTGGCTGGGCGAACGCAGGGCGTGTTTGTGACGTCAAAACAGGAACTGAACCGTCTGAAGTCATCGCAAGCGCTGAGTAGGTATTGAGCTACTCTAAAACTGCACAAAAAAATTATGCCGCCGCTCTGCGGTCCTTTCGTTCGCACTTCTGCTAAGCTAAAATACACTCCCAGTGGGAGGCGGCATAGCGTTTGCACGGCTGCTAAAAACTGCTAGCGAGCGAACAACTCGGAATGATCACCTATATCTTCCTGATCCTACCCCTCCAAATAGATAAACTGTGTCTGCTTTGTCAACAACTTCAGCACCAACTAGATTGAGTAGGGTATATGCACATCAGCATACATGCCATTCCTTCTTGAACTTGAGTCATGCATCCATGATGGAGTTGGAAAAAATCACCGTATGTATGAATTGCACCATCACTTCCAGACTTCTGATACCATGCAAAGTGGTCTGTGTGCAAATCACCAAAGGTTTCTAGAGAACTTTAGAAATGTGTCTTTACTAGCTGTAGTCATGCTGTACAGTGGCTGCAGAGGAACTTTCTGTATAACAAACAATTTTTGTATAACAAACGATTTCTATGGAACAAGTATCTTGTATGCACACATAGCATATATCTAGAAGTTTCTCCTACTTTAGCCTCTAGAAATGGTATCTGGGAGCCAAGACTCCAATATGTTTACGCCTCTATCCAGGTCCTGTAGCAGGAACAGGGCTGGTTCTAGGCCAAGCGGAGTCAAGGGCGAAAAATTCCTTTGGAGGTCTCAACCCCCCCCCCCCCCAAAAAAAAAAAAAAAATAATAGAAGAGAATGTGGCGGCACTCGGGGACTGATTAACAAAAGCTTGTATTACTCACCTTGAGGCGTGTTGGTCCCTGAAATGTTGATGGTTTCTTTACCTGTATGCTTAATACAAGCTTTTGATAATCAGTCTCTGAGTGCCGCCGCAATCTCTTCTATTTATGTGCATTTCATCATGGAAGGCACCAGGGCGCTCATCTCTTCCGTGTGTATATATATATATATATTTATTTATTTTAATAAATAAAAAAAATATTATTTTGTGCAGAATAATATGTGGTACAAGTCAGGGTAAAGGTCATACTGAATATCTGACCTGTTCACTTTTTTTTTTACCCACATTGCAAACTTATTTTGCATTTTGTGTCTTAATTAAATATGAGTGTACTAAGTACTTGGCAATAGTATTTTAACTGACCCCTCTGTATCCCTACACTACATCCTTGAAATGGTTAGTAGTACTGCCTCACAGCACTGAGGTCATGGGTTTGATTCCCACCATAGCTCTAACTGTGGGGAGTTGATATATTCTCTGCATACTTACATGAGTTTTCTCCGGGTACTCCGCTTTCCTCCCACAATCCAAAAATATACTGGTAGGTTAATTGGCTACAACAAAAATTAACCCTAGTGTGTGTGTGTGTGTGTGTGTGTGTGTGTGTGTGTGTGTGTGTGTGTGTGTGTGTGTGTGTGTGTGTGTGTGTGTGTGTGTGTGTGTGTGTGTACATGTGGTAGGGAACATAGATTGTAAGCTCCGCTGGGGCAAATATTCTCTGTAAAGTGCTGCAAAATATGTGTGCGCTATATAAATAACTGTTAATAAGTAAATAATAATAATCCCTGACCCCTCTATACCTTACACTACATCCCAGATCCTTCTATACCCTGCACTACATCACTGACACCTTCTATACCCAGCACTACATCACTGACTCCCTCTATACCCAGTACTACATCACTAACCCCTCTATACTTTAACTACATGAAGGACGCAGAGTAGTAATAGTGCCCCTATTACATGCCAGAGTAGTAATAGTGCCCCTATTACATGCCAGAGTAGTAATAGTGCCCCTTTTACATGCCAGAGTAGTAATAGTGCTCCTTACACATACCACAGTAGTAATAGTTCCCCTTTTACATGCGGGACCAGTAATGGTGCTCATTTTACATGCCATAGTTGTAATAGTGCCCCTTTTACATGCCAGAGTAGTAATGGTGCTCATTTTACATGCCAGAGTAGAAATAGTGACCCTTACACATGCCAGAGAGCGTAACAGTGCCCCTTACACATGCCAGAGAGCGTAATATAGTGCCCCTTACACATGCCAGAGTAGTAATAGTGCCCCAGAGTAGGTACATAGGGAGTGGGACACACACTTATAATTACCAGCAGCAGCATAATCTCTCCTTCAGAAGGGGTGCGCTGCGTGGTGAGCGAGGGCTGCTCTCCTCCAGGTGTATAGTCACAGGAGCTGGGCGCATAGGAGTGCTGTGAGATAAGGTGTGGGTTGAGTTCAGCATGTAGGAAAAAACGAGAAAACAATTGGTGAGTGCGCTGTCAACGGCAGCCTGTATAGGGATGGTTAGTCCCTAAAAGGTAAGTACAAGGCAAGAAAAGTATACTGGCGCCGGCTGGATCTCAAAATAAAGAACGGATACAAATTTATCAATAAAAAATTAATCATACATTTATTAAAATTTAAACTAAAAATACGACATATGTAGTTGTCAAGAGGGTAATCAGTAATAAAAGTTGAGAGTCTCTCAAATTATCATAAGACCACTTAAGTTTCCATTAAGGCAGTGTGCACTGGTAATCTGGCTAGGACTCAGTCCTCCAAGGTATCCTCATACATTTCAGATATAGATATTACCATGGTCTCAGAAAGAAGTCCCCTTGGTTCTCAATTGCAGATCGAGGTCCAATAGCAGCAGGGGAATATGTAGAGACTCCAAATGGATGGCGCTGGTAGGGATCCTAGAGGATTTTAAGTCCAAAGATTGCCAGATGATTGTAGATAACAGGTGCAGTGCCCGTGGTCAGAAAGAAAGAGGGCTCAACGCGTTTCGCTGGTCTTGGTCACCGCCAGCTTCCTCAGGAGCATATGTCTTAGATATACTGAGACAGATTTATATACCCTCATAATTATGGGTAAGCTAAAACACCTGGCTACAATAATCACCAGGTGAACAAACACACATGAATTAAAATAATCAAAATAAAACTTGAATAGTACAGAAGGCAATCATACTGAAGTATAGAGCTTGCTAGAGTAGTGGCATTAGAAAATGAGCATGTAGTATAGTGGAAACTTATAAGGTTAGAAAGATGATCTAGGTTACTTCCTGGTCACGTGATCCGTCCCGATCACGTGGGTAGATGGTGTCCAATCATTATAGTGGTAAGGTGTCTCCAGCCCTGAATATAGGCCGGAAAGGCATCCATATTAGGAGATGATCCGGTCACGTGACTTTGTTTAGTCACGTGACCGGGCGGGGGCAGCGGCTCACCTAGCGTGAGTAGCGCATATGACGTGGTCGGGACGTTGCGTTCCACTGACAGAGCCGCTGCGTATCATGGGTTGTCCGGGTAACCACCCGCAGTGGGCGGTGTTATTCTAGACAGCCAAAACCACATTTATATAAGTGACATGAGTTTTTACTGTTAATGCAACATCACATCTTAGTGTTACTGAATGTACACATCAGAAGTCGCTTTATACATATATTGTTATAAGCAGCCAAATTCTGTCATGCTAAAATCTGCACGTACATAAAGAAATTGATACATAATTACGGAACTGGAATATATATTAGTAAAGGGACGTACAGTCACATAATCAGGAGGCTGTCAGGAAGCTCTCACATTATACAGGGAATCTATACTAGGTACAGAGAGATACATGATGTTATGAATTAGTGTATTTAGATATGGGTCCTCAAAGGGACTCTTCAGTCCAATAATTCATTCCCAATGGTGGGCGGAGTATAAAGCATCCTCCATGTATTTCAAAATTCAGTAGATAGAATTATAGAGGATAATGGTCATTCACCATATCCTTGAGGTTAGGATGTATGTAGCACACATGAAAATATACATATTACAAGAGAGATAGTAATAGTGAAAAAGCAGGGGGAGGACTTGAAATGAAGGAAGTTTCTCGAGGATATATCGGGACGGATCACGTGACCAGGAAGTAACCTAGATCATCTTTCTAACCTTATAAGTTTCCACTATAGTACATGCTCGTTTTCTAATGCCACTACTCTAGCAAGCTCTATACTTCAGTATGATTGCCTTCTATACTATTCAAGTTTTATTTTGATTATTTTCTTTCATGTGTGTTTGTTCACCTGGTGATTATTGTAGCCAGGTGTTTTAGCTTACCCATAATTATGAGGGTATATAAATCTGTCTCAGTATATCTAAGACATATGCTCCTGAGGAAGCTGACGGTGACCAAGACTAGCGAAACGCGTTGAGCCCTCTTTCTTTCTGACCACGGGCACTGCACCTGTTATCTACAATCATCTGGCAATCTTTGGACTTAAAATCCTCTAGGATCCCTACCAGCGCCATCCATTTGGAGTCTCTACATATTCCCCTGCTGCTATTGGACCTCGATTTGCAATTGAGAACCAAGGGGACTTCTTTCTGAGACCATGGTAATATCTATATCTGAAATGTATGAGGATCCCTTGTGGGACTGAGTCCTAGCCAGATTACCAGTGCACACTGCCTTAATGGAAACTTAAGTGGTCTTATGATAATTTGAGAGACTCTCAACTTTTATTACTGATTACCCTCTTGACGACTACATATGTCGTATTTTTAGTTTAAATTTTAATAAATGTATGATTAATTTTTTATTGATAAATTTGTATCCGTTCTTTATTTTGAGATCCAGCCGGCGCCAGTATCCTTTTCTTGCCTTGAGTTCAGCATGTAGCATGCTGACAGTGCTGCAGTTGGGGACAGGAGGCAGGCTACCGCGCATGGGATTGGATGTTTGAGAGTGCCAGCTGCTCTGCACTCTACCGCGCGGTGGCTCCCAGAATGCTGCACGGTGACGTAATGCCCACCGGCATTCTGGGTCACGGAACAGTAATACAATATGGCGCTGGTGGCCGGTGACAGCAGGGGGGTGGTGTCATATTGTTGGCACCGGCAGGGTGACTGCAGTTACACCTTAAGGCTGCAGAGCTCCAGGCGATAACCCTTCTTGCTCGCCCCTAGATCTGCCCCTGACCTGAAAATCACTCTGTAAGCTGCTTTGCTGACTGGATTTCACACATGTGCCTCCTCCATTTTTTCTTAATAATGTACTTTTTTAATACTTACCAAGAAAATAATTACACTTCTAATATTCTGTATGATTAGAGATACCAGTGCCCACTGGAGATACAGTATGTACGTGCCCCACCTACTGTGGCTGGCTGGTACCAGTGCTATTTTTGTAGGAAAAATAGGTACAGAAACTGTGGGCAGAGCAGAGGTGGGCGGTGATGTGGGTGGAGCTACCAAAGTGGCGGGGCATCAATTGGTACATAAACTTTTTTTTTTTTTTAAACACATAATGCCCCCAGCAGTGTCAGATACACAGAATGTCCCCGGCAGTGCCAGATACACAGAATGCCCCCAGCAGTGTCAGATACACAGAATGCCTCCAGTAATGCTCACTGGTACTGTCCGCCTCCTCAGATGCCGCCGCTGCTGGAGCCGTCTATGAAGGGAGGGGAGCGGAGAGCGCGCTGCCCGCTGCTGCTGTTGTTGAGTCTGTCCAGCGGGCACCTGCTTACAAGCCAATCAAAACTTGCGGGCGGAGCCGCAGCTGCTGGTCAGCGAGCTCTTATTGCTTGACACCGGAGCCACATTTTAAATGGCCGTGCACCCTGTGCCTGTTCCCCACTACCACCGACCCTGTCCCTGGGATCCTGCCACTTTGCGCAGGCCACAAAGGTTCTGGAACGCCGTTCCTGATTAGGTAATTTTACAAGAGACCATCAGGAACGGTGGTTGGGACTAAAGTATCTCATTTACATAGTCTGTTGTAGGCAGTTATTTTACAGTTCACCTGTATGTCTTATTATAAACTGAGAATTGATCCTTTAAGTTTAATATTACAATCCCAAACATAATTATTTATCCCTGTTTTACAAAATAAAACATATTCAATTTCACTGCAGTTTTTCTTAACAAAGGTGCAGGTTAGTAAAAGCATTAATATGGCTTGCATTTGTTGTACCATTTAGTTTATTAAATCCATTACAGACATTTTACATTGTGGATCTAAATGGTATCACATCTGTAAATACACACAGCTGAGTGCTGGCTTGTGTGCCAAGCTCCACAGGTGATGTCTCAGAGCCTTAGCCACAGTGGGGGAATCCCTGTAGATCGGACTTCAAAACCTCTAATTAGTTGGGTCGATCATAAGTAGCACTGACATCAAAGAGACAGACTAAGTGCCTTGAGCAGGATTAGGCCACTATTTCTCTTTATATTGTGCAGAATACATAGCGCATACAGCCTGGCAGTTCAGTCTCTGAAAATCATGTATATTAAGTCAAGCTAATATCCTTATAAGATATGAGTTTCAGACTTGTGATTCTGTTTGACATTGGACTTAAACTCCAGGGATTAAATAACATAATTTCCTTATATTTAAACCAGCAATCACCAGAACCAAATATGTTGTGTTTTTAACATAAATCACTGTGGAAAACTGTAAGAAAAAGCTTTGTAATGACTATTTTCTCTTGGTCTATTACTTCATGCTGCTAGTAATTATTTATAATTCTACACAGTTTGCATAGTTGGCCTCATTCAAGTGCGGTTGCACCTACGCACATCGTTGCAAATTACCAATTTTCGATAGCAGGCAGGACGGCAGCAGACTATCAGTGAATGACAGTCTGGGGGGTGGGAAGGGGGTGGCGATGGCCTTCGTTGGTGCCGTTTTGGGGGTGGGAAGATGCCAGGGATCTCCGTCGTAGGACATAAATTTCCTGGCCTCTGCGACGGACGGCTTGTGTGGCACCATTTGTGGTTTCCACTCCAGAGAGATTTTGAAAAGGAGAAAATTATTTGTATGACAGAAAGAAAAAATCTATATGCTTTAAAGGTACTTAACTTGTTATTTAAAGACAAAGACAGACTTTCTGTGTTGATTGGTACAAGTTTTATTTTAATTTACAATATAATTTTTAAATGTACTGCCCGTAATACATATACATATATATTTCACTTCATTGTAAAATTATAATTTCAGTTTCATTAAACTTTACACACAAACTATGCATTAAAATAAATGTCCCAAATTAGAGTGGAACATTCGCTAGCTGCAACCCCTGTAGACCCCCACTCTGTCATCACACCATGTGTAAGGGACTTGCTGCGTATGTGGCAGACCACTGCATCCGTGGCGTTTCTATAACAGGTGCAGGGTATGTGGTGAACAGCGGCCCATGCTGCACATCCCGCACCGATGTTTAATGATCATTACTCTGGAGTCCCACGATGATGGTGCTGCACAAATCACAGGGAAAATGTTGAGGTAGACATTTTCACTGTGATTTTTGCATGCATAGTAGAACAATCATAGTGAACATGTCAGAGTGCCAGAGTCTACTCACCTGCGTCAGCTGGTAGAGAGGAAGGAGCCCATATGGAGAATACACCACTGCGCTGCATGCTGCAAGGAGGCTCTCTGAGAGCAGTATGGCGACCCAGGGAGGGTGAGCTAGCATTACATGTACCTCCTTCCTTCCCAGTCCCATAGCAGCTGCACCCTGCAGTGGCTGATCCATCACTGTCTCCAATACAAATAAGAGAAGGGAACCTTCTGACAATCACTGGATAGCCATTTACTGGCATAAAGGAGGAGAAAAGGCAGGTTAGCGTTTGAGAAAATGACTACTCTTCAGACTTTAGTTATGTCAGAGTAGCTCCACTTTGTGCAGTATAGGTAACTAACACCCGTTACAATGAATGTAAATACATGCAAAGTTATACACTGCGTGCTAGGTTTCTGCCAATAACCGAATATTTTCAGGAACAGTTTGCAATTGGACCCCTTTCATTTCTATACACAATAGATTTTCTCTTCCAAGTGTGGAAGATCCACTTGGTTTTCTAAACAGTTGGACAGCCTCTTTATATGCGGCCGGGGAGTTTGTTAGTAAGCTCATTCAGAATTGTGTTTCTATCTTCTAATTACATTCTCCAGCAACACATGCCAAAACCACATTAATTAGGGGAGTACTTCGAAGGCGCATACAGTATAAGCCTGTACCAGATGTTCATTTTTGTCTGTCCCAACTGTTTTTAATTCTTAGTGAGTGTTTGATGGAGGGGGCGGCTGGAGATTGTTTAAACATTTGCCAGAGTGCCATTAACATCCCGTGACTAGAGGTGGAAAATGTCCTGCTTTGTTTTCTAAAAAGATGCTGTGTTTTTCCTGCTTATGCCACAACCTCATACAAAGGATAAATTGCCCTGGCCTCAGCTTTACGTTTTTGTTATTAAGAGCTGACTATAGTTTAAACACCTCACAGTGATCAATATTCTGTTGGTGAAATAATAATCTGCTGTAATCCAGTACACGTACCTTAATGCAGGAATAGACTTTTTCCATTATTATTTATTATTATTACATTTTATTTATAAGGCGCCACATGTGTTTCGCAGCGCCGTACAAAGGACAGTACAGGGAGACAAAACATAGCATTACAGTAAATAAATAACAGAAATAGAGTACAGGTAACAGAGCACCACACGTTCTCAAGACATAATACAGCTAAGATGTAAGTATTGATGGAGTGATCATCGTACTACTAGAGGCTGGTGGCCATAGATGGAGATGAGCCTTTACGAGAGCTGCGAGTGAAATGTGTCGAGACGAGGGCTTAGATAACAAGAGGAAAAAGGGCCTTGCTCTGAAGAGCTAACAATCTAGTGGGGAGATTTCCATGCATGTAAATCTAGTACACAACACTGTCATATGTAATTAGGGTTACCACCTCATCCCTTTAATTCTGGACATATATTAATTACACAGGTTCTGTGGCTGATTAAAACCAGGTGAAATGGAGTCTTGAAGTCGGCCAGCCACAGAACCTGTGTAATTAATGTGTCCAGAATTGAAAGGATGAGGTGGTAACCCTATATGTAATAATGTAAGTCTACTTCAAGACTTGTTTAAGTAGACTTGTGAAAATGCTCCAGATTATTAATAGATTACACAAATTTGTGTTTTGTTTTTAAGGGGTACATTTACTAAGTAGTGATAAGAGTGGAGAAGTGAGCCAGTGGAGAAGTGCCCATGACAACCAATCAGCACTGAAATAACATCTATAATTTGCATACTATAAAATGATACAGAGCTGCTGATTGGTTGATGGGGAAATTTCTCCACTGGCTCACTTGTCTGTTCTTATCACTGCTTAGTAAATGTACCCCTAAATTCTTTATATTACCAATAGCATGTATCTGTAAAACTGAACAATAAAAAAGGAAATAACTAATGCAATGTTATATGTAACAAAAGCATTAATAGAGATTTGGAGTGAGAATATTTACGGTGCTTTATCTTGCCGTTCCCTTTGACCTCAGTTTTTCAGGATCCTCTCTGCTTCTTCTTTCTTCTTCAGCAGCAGCGTCACTGCGTTATGGTGTCACCTACAGTGCAAAAAAAAAAGTGGAAGCCAGCATCCGGGAGCAGGAAGCTGGGTGCAAGTCTCAAGGCATCTGTGGGGAGCCTCTCCAGGCAACCTACAAGCAGTCATGCCTCCAATGCAGTCCTGAGTGACAGCACTGGTTGTACCATTCTCAATATGGCTCTGTGTTGGCATGTGTGCACTAAAGCAGTACATTTGGTGTAATGGATAGCATTACTACCTCACAGCACTGAGGTCATGGGTTCAATTCCCACCACGGCCCTAACTATGTAGAGTTTGTATATTCCTCCTGTGCTTGCCAGGGTTTCCTCTGGGAACTCTGGTTTCCGCTCACATCCAAAATTATACTGGTAGGTTAATTGGCTCCTTACAAAAATGAACCCTAGCGTGTGCATGTGTGTGCATGAGCAGACTAGATGGGCCAAGTGGTTTTATCTGCCATCAAATTCTATATTTCTATGTTAAGGCAGAGGCGTTATATGAGATTGGTGACCTCCCTAAAGTTTTGGTGTCAATAGTTCTATTAATGAGGGGGAGTTATCTTTAAAAATATATAGGAAATTTGAGTGAACTATAACTTACTGTGTTCTTAAAATTATAAGGGGCCCTCCACTCCACTGAATACCTTACCAAAATCCGAGGGTGAGGAGTGTATGAACGTTAGGACCCATCACAGGCCTCAAGAAAGTGCAAATTGTGTTTGGTCATCCAACCTCCCCATTGCCATCCTCAGCCATTAAAAATTGGTTAAGAAAATAATTTTATAGAACTGTCAGAGCCATGGGAATTGTTACATTAAATTACATTTATAAAATCTAATTATTTATAATAGAAGGACAATATCTATGGCTGTTTAAAAATGTTTTCTCTGGCAATAGTTATTGTTAACATTTCTATGGTAACTCTCACCTAGGCTTGTCAACGATAATATTTAACAAAGATTGTGGCAGATCAAGAAAAAATAGATTTTTTTTTTCTTAGTGGACAATATTTTATTTTATGCTTTCATTTTTTTTATTTTTTTTTCAGATTTTCATCTAATATTTTTATTTATTTAGTGCTCTTTCTCCAATAGGACCATTTAGGGTTGTTATTGGGTTCTCTGTACCCGGAGAAAATGACAGGTACAGTTGTGTATGGCCTGTATAGCTGTGGTAGACCAGGCCATGGCATATGATTATTTTACCCACTGGTAGCATGTATACTGCAAAAAGCATGGGGGATAGTATAGAACCTTGTGGAACACCACATGTCAGTGGCACTGGTGATTATGAGTATACTCCAGACAAAACTCTCTGTGACCTGCCGTTGAGAAATTATTTGAACTTTGCCATCCAGTCCACAGATATTTTTCAGGCGCTCAATCAGAATCCCATGGTCCACGATATGAAATGCTGCAGAGAGGTCCAGAAGGATTAAGATTGAACAGTCACCTCTGTCTCTGTCTCTTGCCATCAGAAGATGATTTAACAAACACTCACCAGGGTTGTTTCAGTGCTGTGTCTTCTGAATCCTGATTGGAATGGGTCATAAATATTATGGGTTGTCAGGCAGGTTTCCAGTTGAGTTGAACCACTTTTTCAATAACCTTTCCTAGAATAGGATGGTTTGATAAGTCTAGTTGGTCATGCAGTCGGGATCTAAATTAGGTTTTCAAGGAGAGTTCTAACAATTGCTTCCTTTAGTGGTTCACTAAACAATTGCCTGACTATTAAGGGCATTGAACTATTTTTGCAATTACAGAGTCAATTATGTCCATTCACCATATTAGAAGCTTGGTGAAGTAAGGTCCAGATCACAGGTAGTGGGACGCAACATTTAGGCAATTTCAGCTATGTCTTTTACATCCATTGAGTGAAAGTTGGTCCATGAAGACAGATGGCTTACACTGACAAGTTTGGCATTTTAGCGCTCCTTTGATGGCACTGTGGAGATTCCAGCCCTATGGCAGAAACTTGATCTGCAAAAAAGTTTGCAAACTCATCTTGCCTTGGAAAGGGTTTCATCAGGGTGCAGGCATGCTGGCTTGTAAAGCATCTCCACTGTACGGAAAAGCTGAGCTGGCCTATTGTTTGCCTGCATGATCTAAATTGACAGGAACTCTGATGACTTACAGATGATTGTGGTTTGATATGCTTCATTATGCGTTTTTAGTTTTATTTTGTCCTCTACCGGGTTAGCCTTCGTCCATCGTCTTTCCAGTCTAGGCCTCCTTTTTTTTAGCTCAATAGCACTGCTGTCAAACCAGGGAGCTTGACGGTGTGGCACCTGATCTAAATTGCTAATTTATTTAAAACTATGGTAATGGCAATAAATGTATTGCAGCTTGATAGTAAATAGGCCCCTTGGTGAAAACGATTTTTTATTAATAATGGCCTGAAATGTAAAAACAGAATTAAGATTTGAATAATGGTGTACTTACAAGGCCCAGCACACTGTGGCTGTGTATGAAAGAGCTGCCATAATAATGCTGTGTATCTCTCTGCTGTTCTGGAGCAGTGAGGGGTAACTTGACACTTTTCTCTGCTAGCATCTGCTGATATGCATATTTGCAAAATTCAGGGACAGATTAGCAATAGGCGGATGGAGCTGCAGTTCCAGACCTCCATATAAAAATGGCCCATTACATAGATGTGGACTTTCTGGCTGCCCCCTCCGGAATGGGGCAGACAGGTCGGCATTGTGGGAGGGCGTGGCTTAACATAAGGGCGGTACGAAGTGTGATGCGGTAAAAGGGGGTTGGGCAGTAGGCGTGGCTGTGTGATCAAATCATTGTGGCTATGACCACCATTATGCAATGCCGAGATTATCGACATTGTACAGTTGGGTGCCTGGCTATGGTGATACAATTCAGCGCAAATCGCATCATCACCCGCCCGGTCAGCTCACTTCTAGGAAACTTGCCCACTCTTCCAGGAAGGCGGGATCGCAACATGATTTTTCGGAAGCTTCCCAGTCATTCCAGGCAAGTATGGTTCATCGTCATGGCAGCATAAAGAGGACCTACCACCAGCTGGCCACACAGTTGGTCATAAATATTAAAATTATATTTCTACTTTTCTCACATATTTATGGAATTTTTCTATTTTTATGTATTTAGAGAGGCAGCGTGGCTGATAGTGTAAGGGGTGTACACGCCCACGTTTATCTGGCCACACCCACACAGCACGGGTCACAGCTCCTCCCCTTCTCAGTATAGGCACTTGAACATTTTCATCTCCAGGCCCCCGTGGCACCTAATCTGGCCTTGACCAAAACCGTCTAAAAGGCTCACACATGCACACTGGAAGAATCTTACATAGCTGTTACTGGCAGTAGGGCTATCTGCCCTTTGATAAACATACTCCCCTCCCCCCACAGTTCTATAATAGTACAGGGATTTATTTTGCTATTGCCAGTGATATGAGTTTATTTTCCTATTCAGGTGAGTTACTGTTATCAAGTGAAGTTTTGTACTTCATGTAATAGTTTTACATATTGTTTATTGAGATTTCAGAGTATAACCATAATTTCCCTCTATATTTGTTTGTAAAGTGATGTCACGGGCCAGTATCTGTAGCAATATATGTACATTTTAACAATTGGTGTATTCCAGAAAATGTTCAGGGTAGGAAAGCTGTGCAACACATGTAATAGGTATGTGATAGAAAGAGCTTGTCAAGTGACATAGAACAGAGAGTGGTGCTTTGAGTATATTTAAAATGGTGTAACTACCATGAGTGCAGAGGATGCAGCTGCAATGGGGCCCGGACTGCCAACAGGGCCCACCAGTCCCTCTGCACCCAGTCACACAAAGAGTTTGAAAGAAGAGTGGCACATGAGATTTTTTTAGTTTGTTTTACTGTTCAGACTCAGTTAAAAATAAACTACAAATTGCATAAGGCCATTGTGCCCTTACAACGATGGCCAGGCTCGGACTGGGGTGGTTGAGGAGCCGGGTACTTCAAGTCATCAATCCCTTTCCATGAGAGGACAGGGCTTAGTGGGTAGCAATCGCTGCTGCTGATAAAGACAAACCAGCTAGCACTGCGACCAGCTCTATAGGTCTCCGCATGGATTGATAGACACAGGCCATTTACAAAGCACTGCTGAGACAGTGAAACAGGTGAGCAAGCTGGAGATCTGTTGTATGTGAATTGGTGGCACAGTATGGCAAATGTTGTGAATTTTGGGCACAGTGCGGATTATATCATTTGCATTAGGGGCATAATGTGCATTAGGGGCACAATGTGGCAAATTATGTGAATTAGAGGCAAAGTGCGGTATTAATTGTGTGAATTGTGGGACACAGTGAGGCAGATTATGTAAATTGGGGGCACTGTGCAGCGTATTATGTGAATTGGGGGCACTGTGCGACATATTATGTGAATTGGGAGCACTGTGCAGCGTATTATGTGAATTGGGGGCACTGTGTGACATATTATGTGAATTGGGGGCACTGTGCAGCATATAATGTAAATTACGGGCACAGGACCTTATTCAGAGATGGACATAGATCGCTGCATACACAGCCAGATCTGCATCCATCTTCTCACATGCTGGGGGCCACCCAGCATGTGTGACGAGCCGCCTCCCGATGCACGTGTGTGCCACCACGCAGCTGCCCCAAAAATGCTCCAGGGCCCCCTGTTTGGCCCGCCATGGCCACCCAAGGCCGTGCCGCCGCCCTTCCAACTCCCGCTGCTGTCAATCACACTGCGGCCACATTTTTCCGGAATGCGGACGCATTGTGTAAGGTCACGCAGGAGCATTGTGGCCGCTGCTCATGCACAGTTTTTAGAAAATAAACCATAGTCCTTTGCAGTATAAGGTATGTATAATGTACAACTCAAGTGCACAGTCTGGAACCAGATCCCTAGAGGAGGAAGTGAGCCTCCAGGTGGACCAGTCGAGCCCTACCACTGTGCAACATATTATGTGAATCGGGGGCATTGTGCGGCATATTATGTGAATTACAGGCTCTCTGCGGCATATGATGTGAATTGGAGGCACTGTGCGGCATATCATGTAAATTGCGGGCACTTTACTTCATATAATGTGAATTGGGGGCACTGTCTGGCATATAATCGGGAAGCATTTGATATGCCAGCTGTCGGGATTCCGGCGCCGGTATGCTGAGCGCCGGGATCCCGACAGCTGGCATATCAAATGCTTCCCGAGCATGGCATTCCAACACCTATTCTCCCTCTTGGGGTGTCCACGGCACCCCTGGAGGGAGAATAAATAGCGTGATGAGCGCGCTGCCTGCATGCCGGTGTGCTGGCCACCGGGATCCCAAGCGCCGGCATAATGTAGTAGACCCATATAATATGCCTGCAGTGCTGGGTATGGGTTTTTTTTCTCATGCAGGAGCCAATGTGATTTTGTTTTCTTGTGGGGGCAAATGTGTCTTTGGCTTTTTTTACCTTTCAGTGTCGGGGGAGGGGGGGTTGGAGGGGCACTTTCAAGATTTTGCAGTGGGGCCCACAAGAGTTCTAGTTACGCCCCTCTTTATAATAGTGCCAGACCATTTGGTATATTTACTAAACGGTGGATTTTCACATCCTCAAATTATTTTTGCAGATATTTATCAAAGCTTGGAGAGAGATAAAGTTGAGAGATAAACTATTGACTAATCGGTTCCTGTCAATGCACAATCAGGCTTGTTTTTCATGAAATATTACTGCCTTCTTAAATCTGGAAGGCAAAGTGAAAAAAATCAAGGGCTTTGAAATTTCACTTTGTAATAAATAATTTTTTGCATGATTTGTATATTATATTGGAGATAATTATGTTTATATCACATACATAATACTATCACAATACAGGTTTACTGTTTTTATAACTGTCTTTTTCTGCATGCCTTAATGTGTTACAGTACAGCAGTGCATAACCTAACCTGTCCCAAGCAGAGAGACAGTTTGCGTCTCAGCCTACACATTGCACAGTAGTAAAATGAGGCCCCCCCCCGCGACGGCTGCATTCCCCTTCCGACAGCTTGATTAATAAGCTTAAAACACAAATTGAAATGAAAAGAGAAATGAGCTCCAGGTGGCTGGTCACCTTATGCTGTGCATAGCCTGCCAGCCATACAATGCCATTCATTCCCACACCTGAGGGACTGAACTGTGCGACCGTAATTGCTGTAACTCTTATTAATGTTCTGACATAATTCCTATTAATTCCAGAGGGCTAGTAAATGCATTAGGACTTGTCAACATATTATTTGACACGGTTTATGATCCGTAGAATTCTACTCCTCAGGATTGGGCAGTGCTGAGAATAAGACTCAGATAGCCAGCTTCACTCCATACCTTAGAGAAAGGTCTTTTCAGGCTGGTCAAATGCTGTTTTTCCAAGTTTGAGCTTTTAGTCAATAGCTCGCAGTGTCCAGCGTTAGCAGCTGTTGCAAAGTTATTTCATTGCATTCAACTCCAAAGGTAAAGTCTTGTATTCAAATAGTTAATATGGGCATTCCGCAAATGTAAAGGAAAATTGCCAGAAATACATTGTGTAAAATGTAAAATACAGGAATTTTAATGTTTGAGTTTGGGCAAAACTTTTACTAAGTGTACAAACTTTTATTTTTGTGTTATGATCATAGCTGGCTAATTATGGTTATGGTAGGAGCTGTCATGTCAGGTATTACATATTATGTAACAAGACTCGCCCTTCCCTATAAGGCAGTGTCATTAATTCCAAAAACCATCGAAGGGATCCTTAGTGGTGGTGGTGGTGGGGAAGTCGGGTTCATTTACATGTTCTGGAAGGGAAGTACCCAGGTACGAAGATGATAGACCTAAGGTTCTTGTTTTACGCAGTGCAAATGCCACACCACACCTGTTTTTAGTAAAGGGAAAAAAAAGGGCCAATGATGACCCCCCGCTCCCCCGCCCCAAATTAGAACTGTGCCAATGAGATCTGGACAGCTGGGAGGTGTGCACAGTATTTGTTTTATAATCTGCAGTTATAATTGTTACTATACATGGTTAAGAGATTTATTATAAAGCTGATTTTATTTTTTTGGGCCAAAAGAAAGGAATTATGAAGACTTTCTCCTAATTATCACTGATTTCTCTTGCAGTCCCTGTATTTCAGCAGTTTAAGGCGTTCCCATAGACTGCTATGGGGACTGCTGTCTCTGATCCATTTAACAAGTTTTCTGCTGCTATATGTTATAAGGCCATCATCAGATACCAGCTATAGATAAATGCGGGTATTTTTAATTCAGTTACCCCACATCACTTTATGTTTTATTAAAAATGAACAGGTAGAAGTACCCATTGAATATGTCTGAACCCACCTCTTGGGATACACATAAGGTTTCTCAACATGTAGTATGTGTACCAAGCAGACATTGCACATTGGGCATAGCTAATTATATCACAATGAGCATAACAAACATGCCTTTGTATTATACAGGCTCATTTACTGACATTTAAGTTCAAACTTAGCTTTCAGATTCGAACTTTGTACTAAGCCATAACAACCAATCATATGGTTGTTTTAATTCTGTGCATGTTTTATCCAGTTGCTTATGTTTTATCTTTGTCTATACAATTCTGGAATATGAACAAATATTGATTATATAATTCATGCTGGAAGCCAGGCTTGTGACCTGTTATATTGTATTAGTAATATACTGTAGTTACTTTTAATTATGTTTTCACTGTTAGGTTATATCTAACAACTTGCTAAGCAGCTACTTGGACACAAAACTAAATTGAAAATATGATCGTTAATGACACACAATAGTTTTAGTGGCAGAATTATAAGATAAATGACGTAACACTTGAGAAAAAGTTGCTCTATGGAAAATACCCAGATCGGATAAACTCCAGCTTCATGTCACCTTATACCATGGGCAGCATGTTGGTTTTCATATATGTGTAGTTTATATGTTCTCTCAGAGTTTGCGTGGGTTTCCCCCTGGTGCATATGTATGTGTGTGCATATGACAAGGAATATAGGCCCTCATTCCGAGTCGTTCGCTCGGTATTTTTCATCGCATCGCAGTGAAATTCCGCTTAGTGCGCATGCGCAATATTCGCACTGCGACTGCGCCAAGTATCTTTGCTATGAAGAAAGTATTTTTACTCACGGCTTTTTCATCGCTCCGGCGATCGTAATGTGATTGACAGGAAATGGGTGTTACTGGGCGGAAACACAGCGTTTTATGGGCGTGTGGCTGAAAACGCTACCGTTTCCGGAAAAAACGCAGGAGTGGCCGGAGAAACGGGGGAGTGGTTGGGCGAACGCTGGGTGTGTTTGTGACGTCAAACCAGGAACGACAAGCACTGAACTGATCGCACAGGCAGAGTAAGTGTGGAGCTACTCTAAAACTGCTAAGTAGTTTGTGATTGCAATATTGCGAATACATCGGTCGCAATTTTAAGATGCTAAGATACACTCCCAGTAGGCGGCGGCTTAGCGTGTGTAACTCTGCTAAATTCGCCTTGCGACCGATCAACTCGGAATGAGGGCCATAGATTGTAAGCTCCACTGGGGCAGGGACTGAAATGAATGGCCAAATATTCTCAGTAAAGCACTGCAGAGTATGTGTGCACTATCTAAATTATTGTTAATAAGTAACAAATACCTTCAGCCCTGGAGCCAGACAGCAATAACAAGTGATAATTTTATTGTCCATGTTCATGTTGAAGAGCCCATTGGAAATTCAGCTGTATCATATTGCTGGAGAGTAAAATGAAAGTGGACCTTTCAACATGAATTCATATTTTCTAATTAAAGCAGCGATCCCACAGAGAAGGTTGTTTTACTTTAAATAGTTAAGTACATCCAATAGTAATTTTTCTCAGCTGTCCTCCTAGGTATCACTATATCCTTTCCAAATTCTGTTTTGGGGTAAGGTATATATGGCTGTAGACCCAGAATTCTAAACTAGTAATAGAGAGAACCCAAGGAAAATGGATCTTCCCAAACTTCTTCTTATAGCCTACACCAGGGGTGGGGAACCTTTTTTCTACCGAGGCCATTTGGATATTTATAAAATCCTTCGGGATCCATACAAAAATTCTCAACTTAAAAAATTACCCTGCCCCCCAGTAGGTCTGCCCCTTAGAGGTACTGTGTGTGCGCGCCGTACGTGCGCGCGCCAAAAAAATGGGTGTGGACAGTTAAAATGGGACGTGATACACATATGCCCCCAATAGTGCGGTGCCAGATCCACAGTTGCCCCCACAGTGCCAGGTATACAGATGCCCCCACAGTGCCAGGTATACAAATGCCCCTCACAGTGCCAGGTATACATATGTACCCACAGTGCCAGGTATACAGATGTCCCCACAGTGCCAGGTATACAAATGCCCCTCACAGTGCCAGGTATACAGATGCCCCCACAGTGCCAGGTATACAGATGCCCCTCATAGTGCCAGGTATACAGATGTCCCCACAGTGCCAGGTATACAGATGCCCCCCACAGTGCCAGGTATACAGATGCCCCCCACAGTGCCAGGTATACAGATGCCCCCACAGTGCCAGGTATACAGATGCCCCCACAGTGCCAGGTATACAAATGCCCCTCACAGTACCAGGTATACAGATGTCCCCACAGTGCTAGGTATACAGATGCCCCCACAGTGCCAGGTATACAGATGTCCCCACAGTGCCAGGTATACAGATGTGCCCACAGTGCCAGGTATACAGATGCCCCCACAGTGCCAGGTATACAAATGCCCCTCACAGTGCCAGGTATACAGATGCCCCCACAGTGCCAGGTATACAGATGCCCCCACAGTGCCAGGTATACAGATGCCCCTCATAGTGCCAGCTATACAGATGCCCCCGACAGTGCCAGGTATACAGATGCCCTGCCCTGCCCCCCCCCCCTCCCCTCCGTGCTGCTTACCGTGCTGCTTTCGGCAGGACACGGAGGAGAGCGCGGCTATGTTGGGCGGCGGCGGCATGTAGGACTTGAAACCAGCCGCCGGTTCGAGAGCCAATCAGAGCTCGCGGACCGGCAGCCGCAGCTTCTGATTGGCTGCCGGTCCGCGAGCTCTGATTGGCTCACGAACCGGCGGCTGGTTTCAAGTCATACACGCCGCCGCTCCCACCCGACAGCCGCGCTCTCCTCCCTGTTCTGACAGCTGAGACACGCTGCCGCCGGACTGAGCAGCAGCGTGTCTCACTGACACAAGCTGGTGGGCCGGACCAAACGGCTTCGCGGGCCTTATACGGCCCGCGGGCCGGAGGTTCCCCACCCCTGGCCTACACAGTCATTTTTGTTACAAAAACATCTACATTTTTCAAGGTATTGATACTTTATACATCATATAATAAAGGCTATGTTAATAATTTGTACCATAAATACTTGCAGGAGTGCCTTGGCTTTGTGGTCCAGGACCAATTCAAATTATTTATGGTCAATGTAATAGTCAAAACCAGTGCTGGTGGCTGTCATTTAGAAAATATGTGGACAACCAGAAGCAAATCTTGTCCCGCACCACACAACTGAACCTAAGGATGACATATAAACAAAATTTACTTAATTTAATATTCCTTTCTAAATTTCTCAATCAGAAACTTTTGGTGTAGGGGAGCCATAAAAAAAATCTCTGATATTCTTAGGGCGCAGTGATTGAAAAAAGTTTGATCCACTTGCATAGATGGTATTAAGGTACCCATGTACTTTTATGTGTGGATAATTTTATGTGTGGATGTGTTACTGATGTGTGCCGCCTGTTTCCTGCACATGAACATTTGCTCTCTCACCTGCAGGTAGTGAATATGACGAGGAAGAAGTAGACTATGAAGACTCAGACAGTGATGAATCTTGGACCACCGAGAGTGCCATTAGCTCTGAAGCAATCCTGAGCTCCATGTGTATGAATGGAGGGGATGAGAAGCCATTCGCATGTCCGGTTCCTGGATGTAAAAAGAGATATAAGGTAGTGCTGTAAATATTGTTTTGTTATAGAAGTGTTATAAATTAGCAGAAAGCCCAGGGAAGGTGTTATAAATTACTGCTCTATGGGGGTCATTCCGAGTTGTTCGCTCGTTATTTTTTTCTCGCAATGGAGCGATTAGTCGCTAATGCGCATGCGCAATGTCCGCAGTGCGACTGCGCCAAGTAAATTTGCTATGCAGTTAGGAATTTTACTCACGGCATTACGAGGTTTTTTCTTCGTTCTGGTGATCGTAATGTGATTGACAGGAAGTGGGTGTTTCTGGGCGGAAACAGGCCGTTTTATGGGTGTGTGTGAAAAAACGCTACCGTTTCTGGGAAAAACGTGGGAGTGGCTGGAGAAACGGAGGAGTGTCTGGGCGAATGCTGGGTGTGTTTGTGACGTCAAACCAGGAACGATAAGCACTGAACTGATCGCACTGGAAGAGTAAGTCTCGAGCTACTCAGAAACTGCACAGAGAAGTCTTTTCGCAATATTGCGAATCTTTCGGTCGCAATATTTATAAGCTAAGATTCACTCCCAGTAGGTGGCGGCTTAGCGTGTGCAAAGCTGCTAAAAGCAGCTTGCGAGCGAACAACTCGGAATGAGGGCCTATATTTGGTATAGAACTTATCGCACATTTGATGCTGAGTATATTATTTTCCTTGAGGAGACCTTTTAAAATTTTAAAATCTCAATCTATTACATGCAATAAACCTAATGCACACTGACATATTTTCAGTGGTATCTGAAGAGTAGGGGGGACACTTGGATTGACATTTAAAGGCAGTGTCATTTAAGTATTTTTGTTACCCGCTGTATGTATGCTGTTTTGAAATGACCCTGAGTAATGTCATTAGGGTGATTCTCCAGAAAGTGAATCACACGCTTTTATTTATTTTTCCTTTTAAACAGGTCTGTTAAGAAATTGTTGTTATATGAAAATGTAATTGCTTAGTAGCAATGCCTTACCCTATAGCTTAAGACCCACTAAAACCTTGACATTTTGGAGAAGTACTGTATGTCACTTGAATTTGTGTAGCTGTCCCGAGCATCACTGAGAATTGACCATTAGTTCCTAATGTAGTGACAGGATGCATCCCGATTAGTTCTGCCCACAAAATGGCAGCCAAGTTACTCTATAAAGCCTAATAAACATTTTTTTTGCTATTAAAAATGCTAGTAAAAATTATGTCATACACATAAGCTTTTTTACTGGTATGTTGAGGTCACTATAGGCTACTCTAGCTCATTTACATGTGGTAAATGCAAGCAAATTGATTGGCAGCATATAGGAGCCATCTTCATTGTGAGGCTTGTTGGAGAAGTACAGCCACAGGTAAAATACTGCCAGTTGTCAGTAGCGGGTTTATGCTATGGGGCACACTCCCTGATGACTCTCCAGTTCACCCTCCCCATTGACGTTCTGGTGCACACTCCCTGTTGACTCTTCGGTGCACACTCTTCATTGACTCTCCGGTGCACACTCTTCATTGACTCTCCGGTGCACATTGACTCTATGGTGCACACTTTCCGCTAACATTCTGGTGCACATTCCCCACTGACTCTCCAGTGTACACTCCCCACTAATGCTACGGTGCACACTCCCCATTGACAACTGTTTAACTATTACCTGGAAGCTCCATAACTCCAGCACCTGGGTCTTGCAAGATCGCAGCTTCGGCCTCTTTTTATACAATATATATATAATGTAATAGAAACATCCCTGCAACTTTTAGCTGAAGGGAAATTAACCGTAAACACATTTTGGTGCAAATCTTTAAAAAATGTGAGGTTTGAAATTAGACAATTCATATTTTACTATAAAATGTAATTCTGTATTATTCATCCATTATTATGTGTAATGAATTATAGAAAAGGTATTCTAGCTCATTTCACAAACTTACTGACTTCATGGGCAACATTTAATGTTGCAGCTCCTACTCTATACATGTTACAGTCTTGTTCCCGGACATGTGCAAATTATACCCCGCTCCGTCCCATGCACACAGTAATCTTTTACTTGATCATATAATTGGTACAGTTTTCAGCTGCTTTCCTAATTGCTTTAGGTCCCCGTTTTATGCCTAAAGGTTCATGCACATTTCAAGTATAGCATTGAAAAAAAGACTGTAAATAAAAGAGTATTAAAGACGCAATTAAACATGGCATCCCGGTCCCTGCGCCTGCCGAGGTGCGCCTAGGGCTGTGACGGCTCTGTGTATGAGCTGCTTTCTTCTTTAGCCTCTTGACTCTCTCAATCACACTTGTGTCTCACATGATGTTTATTCCTGTCCATTTAAACCTCTAACAGTGTGAACACATTTATGGCACAGCCAGATACAATAAATTAGTGTTAGCCTGGTACAGCATGGCACATCCAGACACTCTACTGTATGCAGCTTTTGTTTTTAATTAAGGCACAATTAGTAAGCTCTGGGCTTCTGGATGAGGGATACCTGTTCCGAACAGAGAGAGAGAGGTTTTTATGTTTGGTTAGCAAATTCAAAGAATGAGAAAATCACTTATGGCCGTTACACAGATGTAGCCTTCTCTTCACAAGAATACACTTTGTTTATGAGTAAAGTGATGGTAGTGAGAGGATAAACTGTAAAATCGACAATGTCTTAAGTTTACAGGAAGCAAACGAGCCATTGTGATTGTCAGAGGGCTCCATTTTCCCAGGGGCCATCTGTATACTGCAGCAAGTGTTTCTTTAGAAGAAAGAAGCTAGGGGTAGAGGGTTGTAATTTGCTACATCCTGTCTGTTCTCTGTTTGACTGCCAGCCTCCCCCCCTTTATTGCCCAAATAAGTGTACTGCTCCTGCCTGCTTTTCCTATCACACCACCTTTGTATTAGATGCACAAGGACTGTCTCAAGGATGTCTCGCTCGCCATTAAGTCAGAAGGGAAGGAAATTAATGGTCGTCGAGAAAGCTGACAAATAAAAAGTAATGAAACAGACACTTGAATAAGTAAAAGTTGTTTATTCCTTCTTTCCCAAGGCTTTTATATGAGATGTGTTGTCAAATTCAGGATAAAATATTACATTTTATCATAATGTGCAACGTATATTATAAGCCTCTACCTCTCAAGCCATACGCCACCTGAGTAAAGTCCTCCAGCCGCCCAGTTCCACAACAGCTCATCATATATCAGCAAAATCTTCTCTGTCTCGTATTATGAATTATTTAAATTGAAGACGTGACCAGCAAACATACAGTATGTAAAGGAACTTGGCTTTGGTCCACTATACAGGTTAAATTAAATCCTCATTACTTCACCACAGACAGCGAGATAAAAAGATATCACAGGTTATTGGGAGATTAGATCCACTTTCAGTCATATCAGAATCAGCTTTATTGGCCAGGTGTACTCAGGTTCACTAGGAATTTTTTGTGGTACAGTGCATTGCCAAGCAGCAACATGAAAGGGGAATACATAGCATAAGAAGGGGGGAAAACGTAGCATACATTACACACATTACACGTATGAGTTCATACTGCACATTGCAACTGTACGATAGACTCGACATATTAGACATATTATACATGTTAGACTTTTTATATATTGTTCAGCTGGTGGATAGCTAGTGGGAAGAAGCTTTTAATGCATCTGGTCGACTTTGCGGGAATGGACCTGTAGCGTCTGCCTGGTGGAAGCGGGTCAAACAGTTTGTGCATATCTGGCACGATTTTCTCCGCTCGCTTCCTGACCCTTGACTGGTATAATTCCTCGACAGGAGGGAGGTCAGCCCCAACAATCTTTTCAGCTGTCCTCACCACCCTTTGCAGCCTCCGTCTGTCACTATCATTGGCAGCTCCATACCAGACTGTGATCGAGGAACATAGGACGCTGTGTAGAAGATGAGCAGCAACTTCTACGGGATGTTGAATTTCTGAGTTGCCTCAGAAAGAACATCCGCTGCTGTGCTGCACGCTGTTGGCTATTATGAGTGGTTGCATGGCATTGGGTTTCCTTCTGAAGTCCACTACCACCATCTCAACTGTTTTGAGGGGATTTAGGTCAAGGTTTTCCTGCCGCACCACTGCGTTAGCCATTCCACTGCTCTTGCTGCATGTCCGTTAATGAACAGCATAAAGAAAACGTGAGATACAGACAACGCTCCTGATTGGACTGAAGTGAGTTGCTCCTAATCCAGAGTCTATTGATTGGTGCAGAGACTGCAAATAAGGTAAGTATTCTGTGATATAGTGAATCACTGGACCTAAACTTTAGTGTAAAATTGCACAGGTTTATTCTGCACATAAAATTAAGTAAAATGAATGTAAAATAGTGGTGTTACATGTTAAAGAATAATATATCGCCGGACATTGTAACATTATTTGTTGCAGCAGGGAAGGTCCACCCAAACAGCCTTTCTTGGTACGCAAGGTCGCGTGAGAACCTTCTTGCATTGGGCATCTTTTTTGCTACTGTTTTGCTGAAATGCATCTTATTCGCAACACAATGCATCTAGGAAGCATGAGGAGACTGTGCTGATTAATTTAATACATGACACTTGTATATCTGTGTGCGACTGAGTCTCTGAATACTCACACTAAGAGCTACAATGAAGCAGCTGCAGCTTTTTTCCAATACAAGTTCTGTCCTGCTCCGTATACACACTCAGTCATACACAATATACAAGTGTCATATATCAAATTAATCAGCGTCTCCTCACATGTCCTAGCAGCATTGCATTCTTACGAAGACGCATTTTTGGCAAAAAAAGATGCTCAATGTTAGCAGTTGCATGGAACCTGGCGGCTTACTCGCGCCAGACATCTCATGCTGCATGGCGTATTGAGGCTGGATGTATGAGGACACATCTGTAGGTTGTCCGGTGCTTATTTACATCTACTGCTGTAGTAACACCCCGAGTCACCATTAGATGTGTTTTTCTGGGGTTTTTTTTTACACCCGTTCAGTATTTGTTGATAACCTTCTTGATGTTGTATTGATGTTGTTCAGTGGTCCTTGTGACTCCTGGACTTGTTCCTGAATCCCACCTCTGCCTGTTAATGCTCTTCTAAGTTTGTAGCTATTCATTTACCCTGGACTCTGAGCTTCAAGTGTTGTATTTTGCCGGTTGCTTTCTTAGTTCCACTCAGTAGTCCACTGAAATCTAAAGGGGGGTACACACAGAGAGATCCATGTTTAAAATCGAAGCAATCTGACTTGACTGCTTAGATTTTAAGCACGGATCTGTCGTGTGTATGCCCCCCAGCGATAACAATGCGTGGCCCCGCACATCGCAGTCGCCGGTGCTAGATTGAGCCTGCATGCAGGCTCAATCTAGCGGGTCGCTCACTTCAGCGCTGTGGCCCCCGAAGAGTGGCCCCCGAAGAGATGTGTGCTGAGCGGTCTGTGTTAAGATCGCTCAGCACACATCTCCCCCGTCAGTACTGGCCTTTACTATTCCTAAACGGATTACACATTGGTGCTGTTGCTTGTAGTAATCAAGATGAAGCCCCTCCAGGAGCGGGTTAAAGTAATAGCTAAGGATCTGCAGGATGCAGTTGTATTGTCTTATGTCAATTTTCAAGCGGCCATCATGCACAGCCTCAGCTATGCCAATATCTCCCAGTTATTGTCCAGGACAACTCTAAACAAATGAGAAACTTTATGCTTTGAAAAATGTGACTCCGGTTTCTAACATAAAAACCTCATCCCTTTTATGGAGCAGGATTTTGGAAGGTTTTGTGGCTTCAGGACCTGGACTGTTCACAATCATTGAGATGACAATGAATTCTGCATTGTACTAGCAAATAATACAGGAGTATACCACGGTATCAATCTGTGATCTAAAGCTAAAAAGAGTTTGGGTCATCCATTGGAAATATTGTGGCACGATGTGGCATGAACAAAAGCTAATGTAAGACGCACACTGCTGTGCCTTGGTTTGCACTGTTGTGCCTCAAAAGTTTGTGCTGTGCACACCACGCTGCGTGGGAACAACAGCAAATTCAATTGAGGTCCACTGTGCAAAACTGCGTATGCCGCTTGACAGTCCAATCTTCCCTCACTTAAACTACCCTCCTTGCTAGCAATAAACTCTTCAGTATTTTACCTGCATGGTTTATGTCTGGAGTTGACCTGTAAAAGACGCTATGCAGAATAAGGGGATGCGGTCAAGATGCCGCCGGCCGGAATCCCGGCGGTCGAAATACCGACGCCGGAATCCCGACCGCCACAATCCCGACATATTCTACCTCCGTGGGTGTCCACGACACCTATAGAGGGAGAATATAACAGTGTGCCGAGCGTGGCGAGCGAAGCGAGCCCGCAAGGGGCTGCGTTCCGCTCGCCACCCCTGTCAGGATTGTGTGGTCGGGATTCCGGCGTCGGTATTTCGACCGCCGGGATTCCGTCCGGCGGCATTTAGTACTGATCCCAGAATAAGTATACACGGAGCTACAAAATCGGTTCTACTGGAAGTATAGAATGAGACTGGAAGACCGTCATCTCTGAGACGGTGCAAAAGTAAAGCCTGTTTGCAAAGTGGAAATGATTGTGTACCTCTCTGCACAGCAAGGAGCACCCCTAAAGATGACTGCACTGATAGTGGTAGTCACCGACAAACTACTATTTACACTTCTTAGCCATCCTTGATGGTTGATGGTGCAGGCAGCGATTACAGATCAAGTTGGTCTCGATTCTAATAAAATGTAGCATTTTGTCAGTGCATTATGCAACAATCCTAGCGTGCATATTTCTCTAACGTCCTAGTGGATGCTGGGGACTCCGTCAGGACCATGGGGATTAGCGGCTCCGCAGGAGACAGGGCACAAAAATAAAGCTTTAGGATCAGGTGGTGTGCACTGGCTCCTCCCCCTATGACCCTCCTCCAAGCCTCAGTTAGGTTTTTGTGCCCGTCCGAGCAGGGTGCAATCTAGGTGGCTCTCCTAAAGAGCTGCTTAGAAAAAGTTTTTAGGTTTTTTATTTTCAGTGAGTCCTGCTGGCAACAGGCTCACTGCATCGAGGGACTTAGGGGAGAGAAGTGAACTCACCTGCGTGCAGGATGGATTGGCTTCTTAGGCTACTGGACACCATTAGCTCCAGAGGGAGTCGGAACACAGGTCTCACCCTGGGGTTCGTCCCGGAGCCGCGCCGCCGACCCCCCTTGCAGATGCCGAAGATGGAAGAGGTCCAGAAGCAGGCGGCAGAAGACTCTTCAGTCTTCCTGAGGTAGCGCACAGCACTCCAGCTGTGCCCCATTGTTGTCAGCACTCTTCACACAGCGGTCACGGAGGGTGCAGGGCGTTGGGGGGGCGCCCTGGGCAGCAATATATAATACCTTTTTATGGCTAAAAATACATCACATATAGCCCTTTGAGGCTATATGGATGTATTTAACCCCTGCCAGATCTCACAGATTCCGGAGAAGAGCCCGCCGAAATAGGGGGCGGGGCTTATTCTCCTCAGCACACAGCGCCATTTTCCTGCTCAGCTCCGCTGTGAGGAAGGCTCCCAGGACTCTCCCCTGCACTGCACTACAGAAACAGGGTAAAACAGAGAGGGGGGGGGCACTTTTTTTGGCGATATTAATATATTTAAGCTGCTATAAGGATACAACACTTATATAGGGTTGTTCCCATATATATTATAGCGCTTGGGTGTGTGCTGGCAAACTCTCCCTCTGTCTCCCCAAAGGGCTAGTGGGGTCCTGTCTTCAATAGAGCATTCCCTGTGTGTCTGCTGTGTGTCGGTACGTGTGTGTCGACATGTATGAGGACGATGTTGGTGTGGAGGCAGAGCAATTGCCGGTAATGGTGATGTCACCCCCTAGGGAGTCGACACCGGAATGGATGGCTTTGTTTATGGAATTACGTGATAATGTCAGCACATTACAAAAATCAGTTGACGACATGAGACGGCCGTCAAACCAGTTGGTACCTGCCCAGGCGTCTCAGACACCGTCAGGGGCTGTAAAACGCCCTTTACCTCAGTCGGTCGATACAGACCCAGACACGGACACTGAATCTAGTGTCGACGGTGAAGAAACAAACGTATTTTCCAGTAGGGCCACACGTTATATGATCACGGCAATGAAGGAGACTTTGCATATCTCTGATACTACAAGTACCACAAAAAGGGGTATTATGTGGGGGGTGAAAAAACTACCTGTAGTTTTTCCTGAATCAGAGGAATTGAATGATGTATGTGATGAAGCGTGGGTTAACCCAGATAGAAAAGGGCTAATTTCTAAAAAGTTATTGGCATTATACCCTTTCCCGCCAGAGGTTAGGGCGCGCTGGGAAACACCCCCTAAGGTGGATAAGGCGCTCACACGCTTATCAAAACAAGTGGCGTTACCGTCTCCTGATACGGCCGCCCTCAAGGATCCAGCTGATAGGAGGCTGGAAACTACTCTAAAAAGTATATACACACATACTGGTGTTATACTGCGACCAGCCATCGCCTCAGCCTGGATGTGCAGTGCTGGAGTGGTCTGGTCGGATTCCCTGACTGAAAATATTGATACCCTGGATAGGGACAGTATTTTACAGACTTTAGAGCAATTAAAGGATGCTTTTCTTTATATGCGAGATGCTCAGAGGGATATTTGCACTCTGGCATCGAGAGTAAGTGCGATGTCCATATCTGCCAGAAGAAGTTTATGGACACGACAGTGGTCAGGTGATGCGGATTCCAAACGGCATATGGAAGTATTGCCGTATAAAGGGGAGGAATTATTTGGCGTCGGTCTATCGGATTTGGTGGCCACGGCAACTGCCGGGAAATCCACCTTTTTACCTCAGACCCCCTCCCAACAGAAAAAGACACCGTCTTTTCAACCGCAGTCCTTTCGGTCCTATAAGAACAAGCGGGCAAAAGGACAGTCATATCTGCCCCGAGGCAGAGGAAAGGGTAAGAGAGGGCAGCAAGCAGCCCCTTCCCAGGAACAGAAGCCCTCCGCGGGTTCTGCAAAGCCCTCAGCATGACGCTGGGGCTTTACAAGCGGACTCAGGAGTGGTGGGGGGTCGACTCAAGAATTTCAGCGCGCAGTGGGCTTGCTCACAGGTGGACCCCTGGATCCTGCAGGTAGTATCTCAGGGTTACAGGTTGGAATTCGAGAAGTCTCCCCCTCGCCGGTTCCTAAAGTCTGCTTTGCCAACGTCTTCCTCAGACAGGGCGACGGTATTGGAAGCCATTCACAAGCTGTTTTCTCAGCAGGTGATAGTCAAGGTACCCCTCCTACAACAGGGAAAGGGGTATTACTCCACGCTATTTGTGGTACCGAAGCCGGACGGCTCGGTAAGACTTATTCTAAATCTGAAATCTTTGAACCTGTACATACAAAAATTCAAGTTCAAGATGGAATCACTCAGAGCAGTGATAGCGAATCTGGAAGAAGGGGACTTTATGGTGTCCCTGGATATAAAAGATGCTTACCTGCATGTCCCAATTTGCCCTTCACATCAAGGGTACCTCAGGTTCGTGGTGCAAAACTGTCATTATCAGTTTCAGACGCTGCCGTTTGGATTGTCCACGGCACCTCGGGTCTTTACCAAGGTAATGGCCGAAATGATGATTCTTCTGCGAAGAAGAGGCGTATTAATTATCCCTTACTTGGACGATCTCCTGATAAGGGCAAGGTCCAGAGAACAGCTGGAGGACGGAGTAGCACTAACCCAAGTAGTGCTGCAACAACACGGGTGGATTCTGAATTTCCCAAAATCTCAGTTGACCCCGACAACACGTCTGCTGTTCCTGGGAATGATTCTGGACACGGTTCAGAAAAAGGTGTTTCTTCCGGAGGAGAAAGCCAAGGAGTTATCCGAACTTGTCAGGAACCTCCTAAAACCAGGAAAAGTGTCTGTGCATCAATGCACAAGAGTCCTGGGAAAGATGGTGGCTTCTTACGAAGCAATCCCATTCGGCAGATTCCACGCACGAACTTTTCAGTGGGATCTGCTGGACAAATGGTCCGGATCGCATCTGCAGATGCATCAGCGGATAACCTTATCGCCACGGACAAGGGTGTCTCTTCTGTGGTGGTTGCAGAGTGCTCATCTGTTAGAAGGCCGCAGATTCGGCATACAGGACTGGGTCCTGGTGACCACGGATGCCAGTCTGAGAGGCTGGGGAGCGGTCACACAGGGAAGAAACTTCCAGGGAGTATGGTCAAGCCTGGAGATGTCTCTTCACATAAATATACTGGAGCTAAGAGCGATTTACAATGCTCTAAGCCTGGCAAAACCCCTGCTTCGGGGTCAGCCGGTGTTGATCCAGTCAGACAACATCACGGCAGTCGCCCACGTAAACAGACAGGGCGGCACAAGAAGCAGGAGAGCAATGGCAGAAGCTGCAAGGATTCTTCGCTGGGCGGAAGATCATGTGATAGCACTGTCAGCAGTGTTCATTCCGGGAGTGGACAACTGGGAAGCAGACTTCCTCAGCAGACACGATCTACACCCGGGAGAGTGGGGACTTCATCCAGAAGTCTTCCACATGATTGTGAACCGTTGGGAAAAACCAAAGGTGGATATGATGGCGTCTCGCCTCAACAAAAAACTGGACAGGTATTGCGCCAGGTCAAGAGACCCTCAGGCAATAGCTGTGGACGCTCTGGTAACACCGTGGGTGTTCCAGTCAGTGTATGTGTTTCCTCCTCTGCCTCTCATACCCAAAGTACTGAGAATTATACGGCAAAGGGGAGTAAGAACGATACTCGTGGCTCCGGATTGGCCAAGAAGAACTTGGTACCCGGAACTTCAGGAGATGCTCACGGAAAATCCGTGGCCTCTACCTCTAAGACGGGACCTGATTCAGCAGGGACCGTGTCTATTCCAAGACTTACCGCGGCTGCGTTTGACGGCGTGGCGGTTGAACGCCGAATTCTAAGGGAAAAAGGCATTCCAGAAGAGGTCATTCCTACACTGGTTAAAGCCAGGAAGGAGGTGACTGCACAACATTATCACCGCATTTGGAGAAAATATGTTGCGTGGTGTGAGGCCAGGAAGGCCCCCACGGAGGAATTTCAATTGGGTCGATTCCTACATTTCCTGCAAACAGGATTGTCTATGGGCCTCAAGTTGGGGTCCATTAAGGTTCAAATTTCGGCCCTGTCGATTTTCTTCCAGAAAGAATTGGCTTCAGTTCCTGAAGTCCAGACTTTTGTAAAAGGAGTACTACATATACAGCCCCCGGTTGTGCCCCCAGTGGCTCCGTGGGACCTTAATGTAGTTTTGGATTTTCTCAAATCCCATTGGTTTGAGCCACTCAAATCGGCGGATTTGAAATATCTTACATGGAAAGTAACCATGCTACTGGCTCTGGCTTCAGCCAGGAGAGTGTCAGAATTGGCGGCTTTATCGTATAAAAGCCCATATCTGATTTTCCATTCGGACAGGGCAGAACTGCGGACGCGTCCTCATTTTCTGCCTAAGGTGGTGTCAGCGTTTCACCTGAACCAGCCTATTGTGGTGCCTGCGGCTACTAGCGATTTGGAGGATTCCAAGTTGCTGGACCTTGTCAGGGCATTGAAAATATATATTTCAAGGACGGCTGGAGTCAGAAAATCTGACTCGCTGTTTATACTGTATGCACCCAACAAGCTGGGTGCTCCTGCTTCTAAGCAGACGATTGCTCGTTGGATTTGTAGCACAATTCAACTTGCACATTCTGTGGCAGGCCTGCCACAGCCTAAATCTGTCAAGGCCCATTCCACAAGGAAGGTGGGCTCATCTTGGGCGGCTGCCCGAGGGGTCTCGGCATTACAACTCTGCCGAGCAGCTACGTGGTCGGGGGAGAACACGTTTGTAAAATTCTACAAATTTGATACCCTGGCTAAAGAGGACCTGGAGTTCTCTCATTCGGTGCTGCAGAGTCATCCGCACTCTCCCGCCCGTTTGGGAGCTTTGGTATAATCCCCATGGTCCTGACGGAGTCCCCAGCATCCACTAGGACGTTAGAGAAAATAAGATTTTACTTACCGATAAATCTATTTCTCGTAGTCCGTAGTGGATGCTGGGCGCCCATCCCAAGTGCGGATTGTCTGCAATACTTGTACATAGTTATTGTTACAAAAAAATCGGGTTGTTCTTGTTGTGAGCCGTCTGTTCAGAGGCTCCTACGTTGTCATACTGTTAACTGGGTTCAGATCACAAGTTGTACGGTGTGATTGGTGTGGCTGGTATGAGTCTTACCCGGGATTCAAAATCCTTCCTTATTGTGTACGCTCGTCCGGGCACAGTATCCTAACTGAGGCTTGGAGGAGGGTCATAGGGGGAGGAGCCAGTGCACACCACCTGATCCTAAAGCTTTATTTTTGTGCCCTGTCTCCTGCGGAGCCGCTAATCCCCATGGTCCTGACGGAGTCCCCAGCATCCACTACGGACTACGAGAAATAGATTTATCGGTAAGTAAAATCTTATTTTCTGTTGGATCAGCTTCTACAGTGGTGTAGGGATCAGTACGAAATCCCGCCGGACGGGTTCCCGGCGGTCGGAATACCGACACCGGGATCCCGACCAGTACAATCCCGACAGGGGGGCGAGTGCAACGCAGCCTCTTGCGGGCTCGCTGCGGGCACTCTCACTCTATGGGTGTCGTGGACACCCACAGAGGGAGAATATGTCGGGATTGTGCCGGTCGGGATCCCGGTGCCGGTATTTCGACCGCCGGGATTCCGTCCAGCGGGATCTTGACCGCATCCCGTGGTGTATTATCAAATCTCCTACAGTACCACATCCAATGGTGATTCTAGTTCTTTGTAAAAAAAAGTAATCTAAATTCATATTTTTTCATCTTCAGTTTTGTTAACCAGGGCAGTAAAAGCCATTTACAAGGTTGTCACTGCTGCCAGCTTCATACCTTGGCTGGTTACATCAATACACACAACGAAATGTTGACATTAACAGAGTGGAAAAAGAAGTAGCAAGTCCCCAGTAATTATACCAACAGAATTTATATCTATGTTACTCATTCAGATCCGGCTTCAACATTACTTTGCCATTACTTTGCTTACCCCCTGCCTGCTGCTTGTATGCTATATGGGTTTTATTAGAGCTGAACTAAATCTTGTCTTCAGTCATACTATATTTTCTCCCCCTTTTCCTGCAGGTGTGGCTTGTACTGGTAACGGAGCCACACAAAGGATCGCTCTCACACGTTTTTTTTAACTGAAGTTTCCAGACTTTCTTAAAGTATTTTACTGCACAGTCATCTGTTGTTGGAGCTATCTATATTTACAAGATATTTTCTTTTGTAGTATTGCATTGAATCAGTTACCAAAATTCTGAATTACTGTTTGTGAAAGATGAAGAGTTTGAAGTATTATTATCATTATTATTATAAGTATTTTCCCTTATTTGTATGGTGTCACAATGTATCCGCAGTGCCCAATTACAGATTACATAAACAAATAAGCAACACATGGAAACAGTAACTTACAGTTGAAGACAATATAGGACAAGTACAGGGTACATAAACATAGCTGCATCAGCAGACAACACTGAAACCAAGTATCAGGGTGGCAGAAAACCACGGGATTTAGTGCCGTCGAAGATAGTTTAAGTAAGAGAAGGAAAAGCACATGAGGGAAGAGTGAGCTTATATTCTAAAGGGGAGGGGAAGACAGACAGCAGTAACACAGATGGAGTAGACAGTGGGCGTGGAACAGAGGCTTAGGATGAGATTTGGCTGGTTTTGGTGAAGAAGTGGGTCTTGAGAGCCCATTTTGTAGAGAGGTGGAGAATCTGAGCACGTGAAAATTCTTGGAGGTGGGAGGAAGTAATCAGTAGGCAGGAGAGGCAGTGTGCATTAGCGGAGAAAAGAGGATGGGTTTGAGTGTAAAGGGAGATAAGGGCCTAATTCAAATCTGATCGCTGGGCTGTGTTTTTTGCTGTCCTGCGATCAGATAGTCGCCATCTACACGGGGAGTGTATTTTCGCTGTGCAAGTGTGCGATCGCATGTGTAGCTGAGCTGCAAAAATCCACTTTGTGCCGTCTGTGTGCAACCCAGGACTTACTCCTTCAGTGCGATGAGAACGGCCTGATCGGGTCCGGAGCTGACGTCACACACCCTCCCTGAAAACGCTTGGGAACGCCTGCAGTTTTCCAAACACTCCAAGTAAACGCTCAGTTGCCACCCACAAACAGCATCTTCCTGTCAATCACCTTGCGAACGCCCCTGTGCAATCAGATTTTTCGCACCATCCCATCGCTGAAAGGTGAGCTAGTTGTTGTTGTCCGCCGCGCGTGTGCATTGCGATGCATACGCATGCTCTGTTATGACCTGATTGCCCGCTGTGCGAAAACGCACAGCAGCGATCAGATCTGAATTACCCCCTAGGTTAGATATGTAAATGGTAGAGGAGTGGGTGAGGGCTTTGTAAGTGAGTATGAGAAGCTTGAATTGGATTCTGAAAGGTAAGGGAAGCCAGTGAAAGGCTTGCAGGAGATGGGAAATGTAGAGGTAGTGCGTTTGGTGAGGAAGATAAGCTGGGCTGCAGCATTGAGGATAGATTGGAGGGGAGAGAGGCATTTCTCAGGGGTGCCAGTCAGGAGGAGATTACAGTAGTCTTGTCTGGAGATAACCAGTGACTGGATAAGGGTCTTAGTAGCATCCTTGGTGAGAAAAGGTCTGATCCTGTAAATATTTTTTGAGAGGAAAACGGCAGGGTTGTGAGAGGTGCTGAATGTGTGGTTTGAAGGAGAGGGAGTATTCAAGGATTACTCTAAGGCAGCACACTTGGGGGTTAGAGGAAATAGCCGTGCCATCAATAGATAATGAAATTCTGGAAAGTGAGATTGTGCAGGATAGTGAAAAGATGATCAGCTCAATCTTACACATGTTAAGTTCAAGAAAGCGCTGGGACATCCAGGAAGAGAGGGCAGACAGACAGTTGGAGATACAAGTGAGGAGGGAGGTCAGGGGAGGAAAGGTAGATTTGAGTGTCATCCGTACAGAGATGATATTGGAAGTCAAAAGAGCTAATGAGTTCACCTAAAGAGGATGTATAGAGATAGAAAAGGAGAGGACCAAGAACAGAACCTTGGGGGACACCTACAGTTAGTGTAAGTGTGGGGAAGGGGGGTTTGAGTCTTGAGAGGAGACAAAGAAGGAACAGTCAGAGAGGTAGGAGGCCATCTAGGAGAGGGCAGTATCATGCAGACCAAGGGAGTGAAGGATTTGCAGAAGGAGACGGTGGTCCACATTGTCAAAAGCAGCAGAGAGGTCAAGAAGAATAAACAGGGAATAGTGGCCCTTAGGTTTGGCAGCATGGAGGTCATTGCAGACTTTCGTGAGGGCAGTGTCAGTGGAGTGGAGAGGACGGAAGCCAGACTGGAAAAGATCAAGCAGGGAGTGGAAGGAAAGAAAGACAGTAAGGCGATTGTAGACAATAAGAAGTTTGGAGGCAACAGAGAGGAGAGAGATGGGTCGGTAGTTGGAGAGGGTGTTTAGATCAAGGGTAGGTTTTTTAAGAATAGGGGAGACGAGTGCATGCTTGAAGGCAGAGGGGACAGAGCCTGATGAGAGGGAGAGATTGAGGAGGTGGGCAAGGTGGGAACAGGCAGAAGGAGAGAGGTAGCGGAGGAGGAGGGAAAATGACACATACCTGTTGCCTTTTTAGAGAATTGTAAAGTCATGGTTCTCCTGTGCGGGGAGTTCAAGCCATTGACATTCAACATTAATATCTAAATGGTCATGGTGTTTTAAATGAAGAAATAGCAAAGGTGGCACTTAATGGAGCAGAGAGAAAATAAGCTTATTCAAAGTGGAAGAGAAGCAGGGAGGAAAGAAGGGAGAGGAAGCAATAGAAGGAAAACCGTAAGGAGGGAAACAAAGATAGAGAGAGAAACTAGTCAAGGTAAAAGAAACTTGACCAATGGTAAATATTCGAGAGCACTGTCTGAGGGAATGCCCCAGGTGTGCCAAGGAGGGGTGGTCTGAGAGAATGAGACAAGCAGTGTGAAACAACACAAAACATACTGTAACACAAAAAGGTAAAACCAATGGGGTGACTACTACAGGGTCAGCAACAAGACTAGTTAATTGTCATATATCCACATACTAATAAAAAAGAAAAGGAAGATAGAATCTAGAAAGTTTCAAAACCCACAGCCAAACAGGACCCAAAGATTAGGATAGACAATTACTGGGAAATCATAAAGGTGATAGAAAATCAGTTGCAAGTAATAACAATCAATATGTAGGTGTACTTATACTATGACTAAGATAAGAACGAATTGCAGCTAACGTATAAGGAAAGCAACATCAACACTATATAAAATGTCGCTGTAAACAAGTGAAGCTTGTTCTTAAGACAATTACCTCTTCCTCCCTACCACCATTAGTTTAAGTTAATTTTTGTTTACAATCTGCCCGGAAACCTCGCTTCCTTTCCAGCCCAAGATGAAGATTTTACAAATCTTCAAGAGTGAAAAAGTGGAGAGAGATTAAAGTGAAGAGAGATAAAGTACCAACCTATCAGCTTGGGTCATTCTACAGGCTATGCTACAAAAATAGTAGAAGCTGATTGGTTGGTACTGTATCTCTCTCCAAGATCTGATTAATCTCTGCCGTCTCTGGTTAGCAGTTAGTCTATAGAGGAACACAGCTCATCACTGTGTCAGGTATGTCCATACTTTACAGTCTTCACAATTTTGGTCCTGTGCAATTGTCTACAAGGTAGAGGCCAGATATGATAAGAAGAGTAATATAATGGCATTCAGTGATCAGCTGCACAGACTTAACAAGCCTGTGGTATTTATGATCTGCAGAGTTTACGGCTCATCTTGTTACGTTAACAGAGCGTTTTGTTCTTTTTTTATATAAGTGTAAGATGATTTTTATTTGTTTGTTTCATGTTGTAAAAATGCCCCTGTCCACACATCATGTGTTATGCTGAGAATTCATATAGTATTTCCGCAATGCGCGGTCTAAAACGTTCCAGGATTCATTCGAGCTACTGTACGTGTCAGATCTAAGCATGAATTAATCTCGTGAATGTCATAAAAATGTCCATAGTGATAATAAATGTCTGATTACTGGCTGGTGAAATAAGCTAACCATTGTCAATGCTTATTACAAGATGGGATATCTCAGAAAACTGACAGCCACGCTATTTCCACAAATCCATTTTATTTAATGTATGAGGGGTGTGCATTGTGCAATAAGTTTCCGGATGCACAAAAGTATTCTATATTTACAAATAAAGTGAACATTACATTTTTTCAAAGTATTCACCAGAGGAGTCTATGCAAAGTTGCAGACGTTCATCGTACGCAGATCCACTGTCAGTCCCTCCATTGGATACCTGTATTCTCCCGTATTCAATATAAATACTTTTACTCACACACAAGGCCATGTTACTACTCCTCCAGGGAAGCCTCATTCCCCATAACAAGAAGCTGAGCATGTGCAGAACCATCTTGAGACTTTGTGAGAGTGCCAGAGTGGGAGACAGTAGTATTCCACTTTGCTCCAGTCAGACCTGCGATTACCTGCTGTTCCAGCATCCTGCACCCCTACCCAGTACGTACCTACTTACACCCACGGGCAGGTGAGCTGTGTGACACCCCGCTCCGTTCCATCTACCAGTGTGTGTAACAGTGAGTACTACTGCACCTGTTATATCTTCAATAAAACCACTACACTAATTAAGTAAATGAGCTGTTGGTAGTTGAAAGGCATACACTGGTGTGTCCAGAAACTCTCAAGCCTGTACACAAATATTTCCAACAAAACCATGTTGCACTGCAGCTGGGGTAAATGAAAAAAGGGGAAGAGAGATGTAGATGTGAGAGGCATGTCCAAACTGAAATGTAAATTACAGTCTAATAGCTGTCCAATATTCGTGGGCTACATGCAAAAACAGCCAGTATTTACCATGCATGCAAAATACTAAATGCATTTGCACCCCTTGCAGTGCAAAATGATTCACAGTTACTTACTCTTTTTATCCTTTTTATATTTTCTCCCAACTCAGAATCAGGCTCTTTATGCGTGGCCGAATTAGACAGTGATCCTATTGCCCGGCCCTGTGTATAGCTGTACAATATGTTCTATACATAATACAATACTGTATGCAGTGATTGGTGTATATTAAATTAAGTTGAAGTAATACTAAAGACCTACATTTTTGAACCATTTGTCATGAGTGGAGATCTGGTTCACAAAGCAAAATAAAGCTGCATTACCAGCTAGGTGACCCCTCCCCATAGACATTACACTATGTGGTGCTACGCGTCGGTATCCTGAATGCCAGGATCCCGACAGCTGGCATTTTAACTGCATCCGGCTTGCCTCAGCCTCTCACTCCCTGAGCTTCAGCCGAGCTGTCAGAGAAATGTGGCAGTGTCCGGGATGTTCCTGCTATGGGACACCGAGGAAAATGTTATCCAGGGTGATAACGCATCTTCAGTACACGGTTACTATAAGTTACCTCAGTAGTACAGAAATCCAGGTAGTTTAGCCACTGAGAAATTGCTTTATATGTAAGAGCCACACTTATACTGCATGTCAAAGCCTCCTGCAGCACAACTTAACAAAACATTGAATGAAAATAGTTTAAAGGCATACAGCCAGCAGATGGCAAATTGGGCATTCCTGATACAGAATGCAGGGGACTAGGGGTTCACTTATAGAGGTGTCGGGAAGGAATTGTCCCAATTCGGGTTTGTTCTGTACTGCACCATGTTTGCTCACTGTCCTGCAATATTCTCTTTTCCCTGACCTGCCCCTAAGATGGAGGCCTACCAGAAGATTATTGGGTCATTTATATGACATACATAGAAATGTTGCATCCACAAGGCAGGGGAAAGCGGGTCAGTCTGCTAATGGTAATAGGAAGCTGCCTGCCATAAAAGTGAAGCGTTGGAGACTACAATGTCCCAAATCTCAAGATGTGCAGTTTTCTGCGATTATGTCTCATTCAGACACAGGAACTCGTGTCCTTGGTTGGATTCAGAGTTCATGCTACCCCAGGCAAACCGTGACTAAAGACACCGTACAGCTGACTGAGAATGGCCATATGCCGCTTCTTGCTGTTTAGAAAAATATAAATAAAGAAAAATTAATCCTAAAATTATGAAACAATACAGCAAATGCAAAGGACATTTTAGCCACACATACCGTTGTATGTGAATGGATGCTGATTAGTACTATTGCTGTAAAATGAACACAGGCCATTGCTTCTCCAGGTCATTAAACAAATCGTTCTATGAAGTTGAATGGGAAGTTAAATTGGATGTCGCCTCCCTATACTGATTTGTAATACGTTTCTTTAATATATGTTTACATGTATTGTCTTCTTGTCTCACCCGCAGAATGTAAATGGTATTAAGTACCACGCCAAGAATGGCCACAGAACACAAATACGAGTCCGCAAACCTTTCAAATGCCGCTGTGGGAAGAGTTACAAGACAGCTCAGGGTCTCCGCCACCACACAATCAATTTCCATCCTCCTGTCTCTGCCGAGATTATCAGGAAAATGCAGCAATAGGAGCTGAAGACGTCTGTGCCAAGAAACTCACCAGCAGAACAGCCACCTTTCTGGTTTTATTTTATTATTTTCATTTTTTTTCTTTACGTTGCATTTCAGGGGAAGCATTCGTGAGGTCCTATGATACCTACGTTTCAGTGTATGCTTTAATGAAAGAATTCCAGTTGTTTGGAATTATATCTCTTTTAAAAGTGGCCCTTTTTGTACTTTGCACATGTCAGTTACCAGATGCATTTTCATTACTTTGATACAATACTAAAACAATATAAAAGACATATGTTCTATAGGGGAAACGTGTTTCTCTCCCCAAGATATAGACGTTAAATTGGGAAGCGTGTTGTTCTATTTAGCTGTGACAGTGTTATGTGAATGGGAAGAGAGATCCTGGCACTGAAACCTTTACACCATTTTACTGCCAAGGGAACTAGGAGGGCATAATTGAGAAGTGGGCATAGAGGTTATGCTATATTGACCTAGTCTTATCATAGGAAGTAAAGGTTCAGTGCTCCTTTATATGTAAATAGTAATTTAAGGGAACATATTTATACCCAGAACCTGTTTAATTGTAAATTAAGATACAGGCTCATACCCAATGGTGGTATGTCAAATAATACCCACACCAATGTGTGTAATCATTGGTGGGACTAAATCTTCCAATAGGGAAAGAAAATGATTCCTCTGTTACCATGGTAACCTGGATGAAACAGCACTTGGGGGGGGGTTTAAGCATCAGGGGTTGAACCATTGATGGAACTCGATCGCACATGCGCAGACTATGGCCGCCACCTGAGATCAGGCGCCTGCAGTCAATGTTTACCATCTGTGACCATCTATCGATGGTAAAACTATTACCAGTGGTGTTAGACCATCCCTGCGCTGGGGGGCATTTATAGAAATGCTGTTCAGTAACATAAAGGAATGGGGAAGAACAAGTGGAAGATAAGAGTGTACATGTAGAATGTGTTTTATATGTACGTGTCTAAATCTTTAGAATTTATTTCCCAAAAATTTTTTTTGTAACATTTCCATTCAAATGTTTGTTCATTTATGCAATTTTCTTTTATTGACCCCCTGGGAGCCCAGCGTCTGTATGTGCTATCTACCTATTCAGGAACCGGTTTTGTTTTTTAGAACAGGGTGGAGTCAAAGTAGTTTTGTTCAAATTGAAATGAAGAATCAAGGCCCATATAGTTATTTAAGCGACTGACATGCCTGTGTTAGGGGTAATCCTCTCAGAGAACAAGTGAGGTCATTATGGACCAGTGGTGCGTAGCCTCTGGCTTCAGGCAAAACTGAGGCCCTAGGGTTATATTTACTAAAGTGGGGGTTTTTAGAATTGGAGATTGGTCCCATAGCAACCAATCAGGTTCTACTTATCATTTATCTAGCACCTGCTAGAAGATAATAGCTAGAATCTGATTGGTTGCTATGGGCAATATCTCCTCTTCTGAAAACATGCACTTTCGTAAATATACTCCCCAGACTCTCTGTGTGCGGGTCACTGGATTACCATATGTGCAATGCAGCCTTTTTATTAGCCTCTGTCAGGGACCCAGAACAATGGCGCACTATGGACACTTGGGATAGCAGAACAATGGCACCCTGACATCCCAGCCAATAGTAAAAGGTTGAGCACTAGCACATAGCATTGGTAAGATGCGTATCAAAGTTTTCTCTGTCATAAGGGCACTAAGAGAAGACTGAAAATACACAGCTTCAATAATATCTTCTTTTTAACTTGTATTCATTACCTGTTTCATAGAGGAAGTATTTACATCAACTACAGTCTTTGTTATATTTATAAATTGCCGGGTTACTTATGTCATTATCTACAGAGCAAACCGAGATTATACTATATATATATATATATCTTGTACTGAACCTGAACAGCTCCAGATAATCATGGGTCATATTACATCTGATGCCTCTGCCACATTAACCCTCTCATGGTTTCCCGATGGCAGGAAGATGATAGGTGCTTAGTAACCAAATTCCACCACTCTCAGACTCGCTAACCTGCCTTACTTGTTAAAGTATATTTGGTATCAGTAGCATAGATAATGGAACTATAAATAATATTTAACATAATAAAAATATTTTCATACTTAAATAACATACGTATAAAGGTTGTGCTTGCTATAAGTTTCCTATTATCTTGCCTGTCCTATTTTTGTTACCATTTAAAGTGCTAAAATTCTTATCTGCAACTATCAAGAAAATGAAGACCAAACCCTTTACTAGTGTTACAGTCTGCGGCAGGTTTATGCCACAGTATGGGGAAGATATGGTTAGAAGGCAGCGTTCCCTCATGGACCACACTGCTACTTATGATGTAGAACGTTAATCACCTTGGAACGAGCAATGTTATACAGCTCTGTGCAGTAAGCAGCATTGCAGGTTTCAGCAACACAGGAACACTAACCAAAGTCAGTGCTAGATCTTTCATAAGTCTATCACCCCAAGATCTAATTGTGTAGGCTTTGGGGCTCATGCGGAGTTGATCTCATGTCAGTGTTGCAGACAGATCTTGCGTTTTGTCCCCCTGCACATGGTTTGGAGGCCAGCATACACCACTTGCACCTAAGGGGCATACCTGAGTGGTAAGGAGGCAATCTGAGGTATGTTCTGTGAGGGCATGTAGATGGAATTTTCTCTGTTTTCAGAGGGATATCTTGTACAGTGTTATGATAATGACGACAGCTATGAAGCCACGTGTATGTATTAGGAAGGTGCAGTCACATAGATGTGCCAGCACATAAACCAAGACCAGCATTTTCTCTGTACACACAGGGCTGGTGCAATTACATGGCCCCCTTTATAGCAACACAGCCAGCTAAACACTGTGTACACACGCTGCAAAGGTGTACAGTCCCTTTCACTATATCACACCTCATGCCCTATGGCAGGTGCTGGACGATGAGACTTGCCAAGCATGTATTTGTGGTATCGCATCTTAGGGTGCCCTGCCAGACAATGGCCAGGTATGCTGGGACTTGTGGTACAACAACAGCTGGAGATCCGTAGGCTGGCATAGTACATGAATGAGAAAACTGCACAATTAGAATGGATAAGGCGTCATGTGACCCCTTTTTGCTAACATTTACTATTCTGGCAGCAAAATGGGGGAAGTTTATGTAGCAGCAGGATTGTGCCATTTCTGGTAGTAGCAGCACAGGAGCAGTAGAAAGGTCTTATAGATACATTTCCAATTCACTGCTCATATGGGGGCTATATTACCTCTTTATAGTACTGCTGAAGTATGTGTACACACTCTGTACTCGTTTTATACCCTTTAAAAGTAGGAATGTAAAGGCCACGTTTAGAGCCGAGTGGCTGTTCCTGCTGGTCACATGACCGTACTATGCCACAGAGCAGGAAACCATTAGCTACAGGTTGTGATCCACGCTGTGCCACCGAGAATCATGTCTTCAGTAGGAAGCAGCAAGATCTGCTTTATCCATGGTGATTTAAATATACAGATACTCATATAAGATACCACAGCTGTAATGTTGCTGATTGACGCTCAGCAGATCCACAAGGGAAAAGTAATTTCTATATATCCACTTCTCTGTGCTCTGCCTATTTTACCCTGTATATTACCTCTGCCTTGAGTGCTCCGTGGACTCATTTTCAGTCAGTAAAATACACCTTTTAAAGCTCAGATAACAGTCCCTAAAGCTTCAGACAAATGGTCGCTTGTCTCAGTTTTCAGCCCCTACCCACAGTTCCTAAAATCAGGTAATTTCCTTGTGGCTTCTCTTTGTGTTATATCTCTCTGCTTCCTGGACAGCTAGATAAAGTACATTTATTTTTTTTGTATTTTTTTTTAACTTTAGGCGATTAAAACATGCTCTTCCAATTTCCAGTTATTCATCTAATGTGGTGTTTGGCAATTATCTCACGCTCCATCATAACAAACAGTATATGCTTCACACAGCTACATGCACGCAGTCCCACAAATGGTTATTTCCATTCTTCCCAGTCAAGTTCATACATATATTAATGGAATAGACCCAGGTTCCCCTCGTGTTGACATAAACATGCAATGCTGCTACAAGTGTTAATTCCTTGGGGTTTTGTTTTTTTGGCGTTTGACTGAATTGTGAATCTCTCCATCCTAATATGGAGACTGAAAAGCACTTTGTAGTTCTCTATTGCCAACAACGTTGTTTTCTGTAATGCCAATAGTTGTGAATACTGAACAGGATATGTGTAAATAGGCCAAACCCCATAACTCTTCACACATTGAAAGGGGACATAGAATTAGGATGAGAATATAAAGCGGTTCACCTTTGATGTTTGTAGTAGAATATTTTTTAATTGTACTTTCCTTTTACTGTATTATACTGTTTATTTCATTCCATACAAAGTTACTGTTTAGCCTTATAGGTCACCTTGGTGGAGGAAATTTCTGAAAGCTTGGAGAGATAAAATACCAACCAATCCGCTTCTACCATGTTACAGGCTGTGTTTGAAAACTGTCAGGAGTGGATTGGTTATGGATTTGGTACTTTCTCTTTCCAAGATTTGATACATATGCCCCACATGCGGAAAGTGAAGTTATGTGTGCTGCAAATAGATTCGGTGTAATGTCACCTATCTTACATAATTAAACCTGGTTTGGACAACACACAAGTAACACATAAAAGAGCAGCAAAGCCATGCCAAATTCAGATTTGGTTACTATAAGTCACTCAGTAAACACCACTTATATGCAGCCGCTGGTAGGCAGAGCACGTTGGGTGTTGCAGTTCAGCTATGGACGAGGACCTACATCACCCATGCTTAATTGATAGGAATAGTAAATTAACAATAATAGTAAGGAGAGGATAATCAGAATAGCGCTTTAGAACTGGCTGATCTAAGGATGTGTCTTAGAGATCAGTACAAGTCTCCCCACAATAAGTATTTGCATCTATTCTGCAGGCAGAACTGAACACAGATGCTGCCAGTGTAGTGTAATAGGAAGGTGACATTTTGGCAGCAGCCAGATTACTAGATGAAAGCATATTTCCTTTCTCAACAACAATATATATATATATATATATATATATATATATATATATATATATATATATATATAATATATATAGTAAAGATTTTCCATGCATTGTACAGTCCCTTAACCTACATTTTACAGAGATTATTCTGCAGGCAGAATACAAAAATGGCTGCTGCCAATGTAGCATATGAAACATTTAATCATTTCACAATTACGTTCACCCATATATGCATTGTTAGCATTTAAAATATAGTGTAAGGATACTACCGCTGTGAGTTCCCTATACATAGGCTTACCATACTATCCCCTTAAACCGGGATGCTCATGATTTACACAGGTTCTGTTGCGGATTACAACCAGGTGAAATACAGGCTTGAAGTCAGCCAGCCACGGACCCTGTGTAATTCATGAGTGCGCTGCTTGAAAGGGATAGTATGGTAAGCCTAACTATACGCAGGTTTATATTTGTGCATTTGAGGAAAAATAAAATTTCTGTTAAGTAAAGGTACAGTGTAACGTAAAAATATCTTTTTTTCTGCAAATAAAGTGTTTATATATGAGAATTCCCCCCTCCCCATGCCACAGGGCTATGTAATCCTATCTAGATGCCATTTAAACTGAACTAATGAAATGCCGCCTCCCCACTCCCAGTGTGTACCTCACAGCTTCTCAAAATGGTGGCAGTCTCATCAATGTCTTAGGACACTAAAAGCTTCTGATTGCCAACACATAAATTACAGTGCAGCCAGTGTTGGTTTGTTAGATTTACAAGAAGCCAAAGCTGAGAGAACCTAAGTAGCTTCTGATGAAAGTGCTTTAACTGCTGGTTTTAGGAATCATCGTCTCTCTCTGAAAATCAGTCACTATGCTGGAACATAACGGGAACATTCTGTGTTGCAGTTCACTGGTGTTGGATTATCCAGACATGGGACAGTTCTGTGAGCCCTATTTGGCTATTTGCTGCAACGCTGGCAGCTTTGCAAGGAGGGAAAATAAAAATCCAGCCGTATCTTTTTTGGCATCATTCTTTATATCCCAGGAAGGATGTTAGCGCAACCGCTAAACAGTTGTAAAATAATATCATTGTTGCATGTAAATTCTTTTCAGCTATAAAACTGAAATTCCAGTTTCTATTTACCTACTGTGTGACAGTATTATTAAACAGGTAAGGATGGGACTATTTTGTTACATTGTGTATAGTGAATGTATTGTACTGTGTCTGTGAAAAGTGTGTTTAAATTATATTTTCATATGTTTCGTTGGGGACAGAGTACATTAAGTTTGAAGGTGTCAGGGGTTTTAATGTTTTCAAACTGAAGGAAACTTAATGAATAAAAAAAACTCTTGTCAAAAGCTGCTTATAAATGTAAATCAAAATAAAATAAACTGCCTCTGACTGAGAACAAGCACAAACGGCTCGTTATTTTTTCCTTGTGGTTCAAGGTGGTAAAAGTAAAAATTTCTTAAAAGATGTTACAAGGGAATGTAGTGAGGATTTCTGCAGTCAAGTCAACACAACAATGCCCAAGCCTATATCCAGCCTACACAGTTGTAATGCTGCCGTTCAAGCTTTATAACTTTATATATTCCGCTTAAGAGCGTGGTTAAAGTTATTACACCCGGACAGTTAAAAATGCTTCAAATTGCATCACAACTGTGTCGGGATGCCGACACCAATTTTCTGGTATCTGTATAGTCACTGTCAACATAGTGGCTGTAGATATATCATATGTATCCAGTGACAAGTCACTGACTAAAATACTCCACTTACTCATGTCAACATGCCATGTAATAAAGTATCTCATTAAAGTGTATCTGCCACATTCACCCTCCAGTGGTGGGAGTCATCTGCAAGATATACTTTCCTACACTCCTGGAATATCCAGGAGACTCTAGAATTTGGGAGGCGACTCTCCCAGGACAGTTGACCAACATCCCCAGTAGTGTTCTGGGGGCTGGTAACATGACTTGTGGTGAATTGCTGCAGTGACACCCTGCCGTGCATTGCTCAGTGGCAAAACAGTAGCACTCATCTGTGGCAGTGGGGCCACTGATAGATGATACACAAAGTACCCCTCCCCCCCCCCCCCCCACCACCACCCCGGGGGGGGGAATTAAAAATATCAGCAAGTATGCTTCACAAACCGCCTATAAGTATGCAAGGAAGCCGTGACACCAACGAGATTATCTCATGCCAGGACCTTTGCAAATTATAGGAAAAGAAAAAACAAATGTTCCCCACTGCACAATTACCTTAAGTGGGGGCACGGGAGAGATTTGGGAGGATTTTTCACTGGATCCTCCTGAATGAAAGGTTTTCATAAAATGGTTCATGAACAAAAATGGGGTAAAAGTAGGATTCTAATTTTCCATGTTCCTCATCCATATTGTGAACGTTGGGAATGAAGACGGTGAGGGGAGGTTGGTACCGATTGTCCCCATCATTCAGTGAAGGCACTTACTTATATCAAGGGGGGTATCCAATTAGCCACGGTAACTTACCACTGCTAATTGTCATGCCGGGGCTATCCAATTAGCCAAGATAAACCGGCGCGAGACACGGCTTATCTGAGATTTTGTTTAACGTGTCTCAGGCAGGCAAAACCAAATTCCAGGAAATAGCTCCGTTTACATGTGAAAATGGGACTGTTTCTGTCGAAAACACACAGCTTTCACTGAACCTGTGTGTTTTGGAGGAAAGCTATTTTATTTACGGGTAATCCAAGTTGGATAGCCTGTATAACAGGGCTGGCCAAACCGGTCCTCGAGATCTACCAACAGTTCATGTTTTCCAGGCCTCCTGGAGATCTGTATAATTGTCAGTTAGGAATGAATGCAGCACATCTTAATTAGTAATGACTACACCTGTGCACCAGCTAGGTGATCTGGAAAATGTGAACTGTTGGTAGATCTCGAGGACTGGTTTGGCCAGCCCTGCTGTATAAGAAAAAATATCTGTGAAACATCTTTAAAAAAGTGCAAAAACAATTTGACGTTTTTCACCTCTAATTGGATATTCCCCAAGACTGAACATAACATACTTGCATTGTCTATTTTTTCTTCATGATCCTAAAGACAAGGGGGTAAATTTACTAAGATGGGAGTTCTATTTAAGATGGGATGTTGCCCATAACAACCAATCAGATTTCATGTATTATCTTCTAGAAGGTGCTAGATAAATGAGAAGTAGAATCCGATTGGTTGCTATTGGCAACATCCCAACTTAAATAGAACTCCCATCTTAGTAAATTTACCCCAAGAAGTCTTGTGCATTAACATGCTACAGTATATATAACATAACCTGTTCTTTACATTGTGTAAGATGCCTGCAGAGGACGACTTTGCAGATTGTTTTGAACTGAAAGATCAAAACTGAGGGCATTAAGAACTGCAAAAGCAGACTAACATTGCCCACAATAATAGGATTTTAATTACCTACCGGTAAATACTTTTCTTGTAGTCCGTACAGGATACTGGGGTCCATTTAGTACCATGGGGTATAGACGGGTTCACTAGGAGCCATGGGCACTTTAAGAATTTGATAGCGTGGGCTGGCTCTTCCCTCTATGCCCCTCCTACCAGACTCAGTCTAGGAAACTGTGCCCAAGTAGACGGACATACTTCGAGAGAAGGATAGATAAGGATAGTGGTGAGATTCCGAAGCAGCACACACAAGAGGAAAGCCAAGCTAACCAAACTTGAAACAGGAACAGCAATGGCTGAACAAACATTACTTAACCAAGTAACAGTGCAGGAAGGACGAAGCACTGGGCGGGCACCCAGTATCCTCTACGGACTACGAGAAAAGGATTTACTGGTAGGTAATAAAAATCCTATTTTCTCTTACATTCATGGTGATGTACCAAAGCTCCCAATCTGGGTGGGAGAGTGCTGAGGATCCTGCAGAACTGATTGGCGTCTGAGGACCTTCAGTTTGGTCAAAGTATCGAACCTGTAGAACTTAGCAAACATGTTTGAACCTGACCTAGTAGCTGCTCGGCAGAGCTGTAAAGCCGAGATACCCCGGCCAGCTGCCCAGGAAGAACCCACCGACCTAGTAGAGTGGGCCTGTACAGATCTTGTACCTGGCAAACTTGCCGTGGAATAAGCATGCTGGATAGTAAGTTTGATCCAGCGTGCAATAGTCTGCTTTGAAGCAGGAGACCCAATCTTATTGGGATCATAAAGAACAAACAGAGAGTCCGTCTTTCTGTGACGAGCTGTCCGCTTCACATAGATCTTCAAAGCCCTCACAACAGCCAAAGACTTTGAAGTAGTGGAGGTGTCGGTGACAACCGGAACCACAATAGGTTGGTTGATGTGAAATGCTGACGAGTTCTGAGTTCAGCTCTGTCTTCAAGGAAAATTAAATAGGGACTTTTGTGAGACAAAGCCCCCAGTTCCGACACACGTCTTGCTGAAGCCAAGGCCAACAGTATGACGGTCTTCCACGTAAGATATTTTATGTCCACCTCCTGTAACGGCTCGAACCAGTCCGATTGGAGGAAATGCAGTACCACATCGAGATCCCAAGGTGCCGTGGGAGAACACAAAGGGAGGTTGGATGTGCAGAACACCTTTCAAGAACGTCTGGAACTCAGGGAGAGACGCCAATTGTTTCTGAAAGAAAATGGACAAGGCCGAAATCTGGACTTTTATAGAACCAGACGTAGGCACACATCCACTCCAGCTTGTAGAAAAAGTAGGAAATGGCCCAGATGGAATTCCACAGTAGAGAATTTCCTGCTCTCACACCAAACAATGTATTTCTTCCAATTACGATGGCAATGCTTAGATGTTACCCCTTTCCTGGTTTGGATCATAGTTGGGATAACCTTGTTAGATATCCCTCTCCAGAAGCTCCGCGTACCAGGCCCTTCTTGGCCAGTCCGGAGCAATTAGAATTGCTTGAACCTTTCCCTTTTTATTCTTTTAAGAATTTGTGGGATCAGAAGAAGTGGAGGAAACACGTACACCATCTGATATACCCATGGAGTCGTCAGGGCGTCTACCGCCACTGCTTGTGGCTCTCTCGACTTGGAACAATACCGCTTGAGCTTCTTGTTGAGACGAGAGGCCATCATGTCGATTTGTGGATATCCCCATCGACTTATCAAGCACCTGAACACTTCCGGGTAAAGGCCCCACTCCCCCGGGTGCAGGTCGTGTCTGCTGAGGAAGTCTGCTTCCCAGTTGTCTACTCCCGGAATGAAGACCGCTGACAACGCCACAGCGTTTCTCTCTGCCCAGAGGAGAATTCTTGACACCTCTGTGTCACGAACCTCGGGCAGCGGCGACCGCGCTTGTCCCTGCGGGTGGCCTGGTCTGCCCGGCGCCTCTCTTCCCCTGACGGTCTCCGGCTTCAGCGGCGGGTCGGCGCTGCTCTCCGGCGGCTTCCCGGAAGCAAGGACGCCGCCATCACAAGCGAGGGCAAGGAGGCGGAGCAGGTCTGACGTCACCTGCCTGCTCCGCCAATCAGGCTAGGGCGGGGAATTTAAAATCAGATACCAGGCAGAGATCCGGTGCCTGAGTATCTTCGTTTCTCCTGCGGAAGCTGTGATTCCAGAGCTCCCTCGTCCCTGCAAGCATCCTGTGCCTCCAAGCATCCTGAGCCTCCAAGCATCCTGTGCCTCCAATTACCTCCGTGCCTCCAATTATCTCCGTGCCTCCAATTATCTCCGTGCCTCCAATTATCTCCGTGCCTCCAAGCACCTCCGTGCCTCCAAGCACCTCCGTGCCTCCAGTTACCTCCAAGCACCTCGTGCCTCCAAGCGCCTCATCCCTCCAAACACCTCGGTGTCTCCAAACACCTCCGTGCCTCCAAGCACCTCCGTGCCTCCAAGCACCTCCGTGCCTCCAGTTACCTCCAAGCACCTCGTGCCTCCAAGCGCCTCATCCCTCCAAACACCTCGGTGTCTCCAAACACCTCCGTGCCTCCAAGCACCTCCGTGCCTCCAAGCACCTCCGTGCCTCCAAGCACCTCCGTGCCTCCAGTTACCTCCAAGCACCTCGTGCCTCCAAGCACCTCATCCCTCCAAACACCTCGGTGTCTCCAAACACCTCCGTGCCTCCAAGCACCTCCGTGCCTCCAAGCACCTCCGTGCCTCCAAGCACCTCCGTGCCTCCAGTTACCTCCGTGTCTCCAAGCACCTCGTGCCTCCAAGCACCTCATCCCTCCAAACACCTCGGTGTCTCCAAACACCTCCGTGCCCCAAGCACCTCCGTGCCTCCAAGGGCCTCCCTGCACTCCCTGTACTCCCAGCACCTCAGTGCCTCCAATACCACAGTGTCTCCAATATCTCAGTACCCCAGCCTTCAGTATTTCTACAAGTCTTGTCTTACAGGAGACCTTCAAGAATTCCTCTGGGCCTCCCGCCTGCCGTCTTAGTCCTGCATGAGGAAGACCTACATCCGGCCATCTCTACTACGACCCAGTGGCGGTTCCTCTTCCCGGTCATCGGAAGAAGCCCCGAGTCCACAACACTCCCAAACCAGGTCAGTGACACTCTGACATTGCTGCTCTGCTTTTCGTGCCGCCCTGTCGGTTTATGTACGTTACTGCCGTCACATTGACCGACTGGACCTAAATGGCCCGATCTTGAAGAAGATGAGAGGCCTGCAGAAGGGCGTTGTATATGGCCCTGAGTTCCAGAATGTTGATTGGAAGGACGACTTCCTGACTGGATCATCTTCCTTGAAACTGCACCCCCTGAGTGACTGCTCCCCAACCCCTGAGGCTTGAGTCTGTGGTTAGCAGAGCCCAGTTCTGAATTCCGAACCTCCGACCCTCAACGAGGCGAGAAGTCTGTAGCCACCACAGAAGGGAGATCCTGGCCCTTGGCGACAGACGGATCCTCTGGTGCATGTGAAGATGCGATCCGGACCACTTGTCCAACTGATGGAGCTGGAAGGGTCTTGCGTGAAACCTTCCGTATTGAAGAGCCTTGTAAGAGGCCACCATTTTCCCCAGAAGGCGAATGCATAGAAGTACCGATATCCAGGCTGGCTTCAGGACATCACGAACCATCGACTGGATTACTAATGCCTTTTCCAACGGAAGGAACAACTTCTGCGACTCCGTATCCAGTATCATTCCCAGGAATGGAAGCCTCCGTGTTGGCTCTAGGTGAGATTTCAGAAGGTTCAGAATCCACCCATGATCCTGGAGAAGCTTGGTTGATAGAGCAATGCTGTCCAGCAACCTTTCCCTGGACGGTGCTTTTATCAGGAGATCGTCCAGGTACGGAAATATGTTCACTCCCTGTTTGCGAAGTAGAAACATCATCTCTGCCATCACCTTGGTGAACAACCTTGGTGCTGTGGAGAGACCAAATGGCAGGGCCTGGAACTAGTAGTGATAGTCCTGCAGTGCAAACCACAGAAAAGCCTGATGAGGTGACCAGAGCGGAATGTGAAGGTATGCATCCTTGATATCCAGAGACACTAGGAATTCCCCCTCCTCCAGACCTGAGATCTCCGCTCTCAGAGACTCCATCATGAATTTGAACACTCTTAAGTACGGGTTCAGCGACTTGAGGTTCAGAATTGGTCTTACCGAACCGTCTGGTTTCGGTACTACAAACAAGTTGGAATAGTATCCCTTGTTTAGCTGATGAGGTGGAACTGGAACAATGACGCGAGCCTGTACCAGTTTTTTGATGGCATGCTGTAAAGTTATACTTGCCTCTTGTGAAACTGGCAAGCCTGATTTGAAGAATCTGTGAGGTGGGAGCTCTTGGAACTCCAGTACGTAGCTCTGGGAAATAAGATTTATGACCCAGGGGTCCTGGCATAAATTTGACCAGATCTGACTGAAGAATTGTAGGCGTGCTACCACCTGACAGCCTTCCAGGCATTGCGGTCCACCGTCATGCTGAAGTCTTTGAGGAAGCAGAGCCTGAGCTCTGTTTTTGAGCACCTGCTGTTGCTGGTTTGCGTGGTTTACCTCTTGCACCGGTGAAGGACATAGAAGCACCTCTGGATTTGCCCTTGAACTTGGCCATCCGAAAGGACTGTAACCTAGGAGCTGAAGAAGTCTTCTTGGTTGGGGGAGCTGCGGAAGGAAGATACATAGACTTATCCGCAGTAGCTGTGGAGATTCATTTGTCTAATTAATCTCAGAACAAGGCCTCTCCTGTGAATGGTAGGCCTTCCACGCCCTTCCTGGAATCTGCATCAGCAGTCCACTGGCATAGCCACAAACCTGAGTGCCGACACTGCCATAGCAGTGGTGCGTGCATTAAGCACGCCTATTTCCTTTATGGCTTCCACCATAAAGGTTGCAGAATCCTGTATATGCTGCAGGAGCAAGACAACATCCACCCTAGATAAGGAATCTTTGGCTTTAGTGATCCACGCACATGCAATAGTGGGTCTCTGCGCCACCCCAGCAGCTGTGTACAAAGATGTGAGTGTAGTCTCAATCTTACGATCAGCCGTGTCTTTCAGGGAGGCTGCACCAGGAACAGGCAATACAATTTTAGGTGATAGCCTAGAGACTGATGCATCCACTATCGGTGGACTTTCCCATTTTGTTCCTATCCTCCAGAGGAAAAGGAAAAGATGAGAGCAACCTCTTAGGGATCTGAAACGTCTTATCAGGATTAACCCATGGTTCTTCGAACAAGGTATTCAATTCCTTTGACGCAGGAAAAGTAACTGAGGACTCATTTTTTACATTACAATAAGATTCCTCACACTCCTCTGACACTTTATCAGGAATATGCAGAACATCTCTGATAGCCTTTATAAGAGCCTCTATTCCCTGTGACAGAGCTGCATCCCCCCCTCTGAGTCCACCTCTCCCTCCTCCATGTCTGACCTGTCAGCGGCAGACTGCAGGACATGGGCCAGAGATCGCTTTTGTGGACAAATGGGAGGGGACTGAGTCTCTGTTCATAAACTCATCCACAGTCTGTTTTAAGTATTGCGTCTCTTTCTCATTGCTGGACAATTTTGTAGAAAGAGTAGAGATCATTCCTTAAAGAGAATTAGCCCATTCCGGTTCAGCCCCGTTAGCCTATGAACCCCGAGTACCCAGTAGTGAGCTCCCTGGTGAAGGGGAACACTCTGCGGTACAAGAGACACACTCTCTGCCTGACATGTAATGTGACAGCACACACACAGGAAAAGGTTAAGCACAATTAACCTACAAAGATCCCTTCAGGGAGACACAGAGTAATTTGGATGCAGCCCCCACCACAGGTTTATCGCTAATGCCAAGTTTATGTAGCTGGATCACAGACTAAATACCCAGATTAGGGACTTAGTGCATTAGTAATCACTTCTCCCCTGCTATGACCCCCTGGTACCGCTGAGGTAATTTAGAGCCACACTGGAGAAGCTGTGCATCCCTGTCAGTCAGCGTCTGTGTCCACTGCATGGCCGTAACTAGGGGGGGCTACGGGGTCACGTGCCCTGGGTGCTGGGCTGTCGGCGGCGCTAAGGCGGCCAATTCTGGTGCAGGCTGCAGCACTGGCGATGCTCCTGGCTCCCCCTGACAGCCAGTGACCTGCTGTCGGGTGCCAGTAGCACTAGTGACTCCCGGCGCTTCCGGGTTGCGGATGCACATCGTGCGTGTGATGTCGCACGTGCATGTGACGTTACACGCACACATTAGAGGCTGCAAACTGGGGAGAACGGAGGCGGGAGTCCAGCGCCAGCAGTAATCCACGTGCATCCAAAAGAAGGTGCATGGCGTGCTGGCAGCACTGGGACAACAGGGTGAGCCTGGCTGCACACTGCAATGATGGAGGAGGAGGGGGGAGCCTGGGGGCATGAATATTGTCTGTTTTGTGTTGCCAGATAAATGTACACTCACTGTCATGTCAACTTTTTAAACCAGTATCCCACAGATATATATATATATATATATATACACACACACATTATTAATTTTTTTAGCAGGGAAGGGGGGGGGGGGGGGGGGAATTACTGCCTTGCCCCGGGTGATGGAAATCCTAGTTTCGCCCTGTCCACTGCAGAGGGAAAATGGCGTTGGTGACCTGCTGGATCCTCTCAATGGCGCGCGGCCATCCCGCTTTTTTTATTCTGGCTGAGGAATGGTGCTTAAAATAGAGATAACCGTTTTAAGGCTGTTGTGCCAGTATGAGTACTGTGTACAGTGTACGTGGACGCAGCTGTGTACGGAGACGCATTCCACCCCGTGTAGAAGCCGTGCGTCTCCGTACCCTCATGCCGCCATAATGGCCAGCGCCCCGCTACCGCTAACCGGGGCGCCGACTCAGTACTCACCACTGTTCATTCTTCTGGCTCTGTTAGGGGTGGCGGCGTGCTGCGGGAATGTATGCTCGCCGTGGTGGGGCTTGTGAATAGGTCCCTCAGGAGCTCAGTGTCGTGTCAGCGTGAAACGGGACCATTAACCCTTCAAGAGGTTGGGCCGTTTTCCCTCCTACGTCCCATGAAGCAGGCAGGCTTGTGCCAACCAGCCCTGCCTGAAAATAACAAACATTAAAAATAAATGCAGAAAACTCTTCAGGAGCTTCCTTCAGCGTGACCGGCTCCTCCGGGCACATTTTCTAAACTGAGTCTGGTAGGAGGGGCATAGAGGGAGGAGCCAGCCTACGCTATCAGATTCTTAAAGTTCCCATGGCTCCTAGTGGACCCATCTATACCCCATGGTACTAAATGGACCCCAGTATCCTCTAGGACGTAAGAGAAAAACTGAAAACCTTCCAAGTTATCTGTGTATATTGTCATCTGCTGTTCTTCCATAAACATAACATTTTTGAAATATTCAACATACATTTTACGGAAACGATCTACTTTGCAAAACAGACTATAGAGTAAATTTATTAACCATCGGTTTTCACTCTAAACCAAAACCGATGGTTACTGACTGACATCTGCAGATATATCTATAGCCGGATCGGGCAGTGTGTTGTGCATGCACATTGCCCGATCCGTCGTGACTTACGTGCGCCCGCTCAGTTGAGTCGTCAATCACCACTGGCTAGTGCAGCATGTGTACAAGCTGTCGGCTGACCGCCTGTACACACAGAACGATGTACAAATATATCTGTAGATAGACTGGTCATCGTGTGTGTTGCAGGGCCGACGCGATATCTCTGTGAACGACGTGACTACAGACATATTGTTGGTATTACAGTGATATTTCGACCATTCGATAGAACGGCCAATATATTGGCCAGTGTGTACCCAGCTTTAAATCTGACTATTTCAAAGAATGTTTGAGTGAAAAAACAAATGAAGCCATAACAAGTTACAACTTTGATGATTTATTCATGTTAAATTGAAAATAAACCGATACAATTCCTAGATGAAGTCAATGCATATATAAATTACTATAATGATACATAGTAGTATGGTTGTTTGATTTTTTGTTTTATTATTTTAGTATTCCGTAAAATGTTCTTAATATAGATTTTCCTCAAACCACTTACATGTTTTATGTAATATTAAATTAGAATTTAGTAGCTTGAAGTATTAGGTGAGTGCAAGCTGGTACACTAACAGAGAAGTAGTCATACTGAGCAGCTTATTGCACTGAAGTCTGGTAGCATATTCCACCAATCACACGTCAGAAGGTCAGTGACTGACGCACTCTACAAGCTGTCACCTACGCACAGTGCTGGCAGCCATTTTGTGTGCTGGGCCGATATGGATAAAAGTGCAGCAAATTAAAGCACTCGAGCAGCATGAGAAACTGTAGAGGATGGCCTCTTATCGACTATGAAGAAAAGGTTATGTTTGCTTGCATTCTCTAAAACTGAATCTTTGTTTGATATGAGCCACGTCCCATTTTCTGCGTGGTTACCTGTGGAATGGTTACCATAAAGTCTCCTTTATCTCTCACGTTTCAATGAGGTCACGTTTCTAGATAAATTATGGCGTTTGCAATCTCTGGAACCAAACATGTTGATGTCTAACATACATAAACAGTCACAAAGAAGGAAGAAAGTCACCGACCGCTCTAGTGCTTCTGCAGATTAGCTGGCTCCCTTGCTGAAGGCTCCACTGTGGAGACACACACCTGGGTATTTCTGTATCTTCTAATAAACAGGTCCCAGCAAGGACTGGAGAATAATGGTACACAGCCAAATTATATTGCTGCAAGTTTAATATATGTTGCTCCAATTCCTGAGCGTGCTTATGAGTATGTGAAGAAAAGGAGCAATTGTGAGCAACCAGCTTATTTTACATAGGAGCAATGGTCATTTCACCTGCATATTTAACCACCAACCATACTGTGAAGAAAGCCGATACAATCTACCCCAATCATTTTCAGTTGTCGTGTAATTTTACGTGATTGTCCAGATCCCTTCTTCTGTGAGTCTCTAGTGGACTGATGGGCTGAACTACTGCATGTGCCACAAATGCGGACTGCCTGTCTGTAGGTCAGGGGTCTACTATTAGGTATCAAAGCTACATGGAAAATGTGACCATTAAAGAGAACATTGTTATGTTAAACAAAATCTATTACTGCTAAAACAAAAATCAGTCAGTAAGAGGCATGCAGCAATGTAATCACCATTGACATAAGAGCAGTGACATAAGAGCAGGTCTCCATCATGGGTAAATAAGATTGCAGTAAGGGACTTGGGTTCTGAGCATTAAACATCTAAATTACCAGAGGCAGAATGCTTTTGATTTAACACAAACAATTTACACAGCTATCTTAAAAGAGGTCTGATACATACAAATGAAATCCCTCTACCATAATTGTACATTACAAGAGATGAACAAAGGACTCCCAATAGTAGATTTCAGGTCTAATTACATTGCAGTGCATATTTCTTACAGGTAGTGTTGCTCTAAGCGGGTTCTTCTAGTTTTTAAGGTGAACTTCTCACCGCTACAAATCACACACAAGGAGGAACGGGCTTAATTTTCAAAATTTAAGACGTTGCCATCAAAGTGCGTCTGAACGTGCTGCTCAAACACCTGCTGGTCGCAGTCCAGAGGGAACTGCTGATTGCACATGGGGCACACTTTCCAGTGACTCTCTACATGCTCCTCAAACTGGCTCTGGTTGTAGTTGGGTGGAAACACCAATGTACACAGCGGGCACTTCTTCTGCTTTGTGTATCTGAAATGTGAATCACAGGACACCGTAAGAATAAGGCAATCGATACCACACCTTCAGCATGTTCTAAAACAATAAATGTACATAGTGTTTACCCTGGGGAGAGGGCAGAAAAGGTAATTGCAACAGTCAACAAATCCTTATTTTGCAATCCTTCCAGTGATGATAGCTTCATTATCTTTAATCTGTGTTATGTTTTAATGGCTTGATAACCTTTAGACAGACTAATGGGACACTACCCCAACACAGTTGCCAGGTGAAGACACACTATTTATTTCAAGCTCTCCCCTTTTTCTGGGGAGCCAATGGGCAGCTACAGATGTTTGGGAGGACATTTCTGTGCTGCCGCCAGTTATACAGGACCTGGAGGTAAACGTGTCAGGTCTAAGCAGTAGACTGGTCAATAGGAAATAACAGTCACTACTTTACACACATTAACATTTTAATTAAATACGTATCTTTGCCCCCAAATAATCATTCAAAACAGGTGCATATTATATATAAAGGATTATCCATTTTCTAAGACCTATAGTAAAATGACATTGTCATACTGTACAATGAACCATCTATGTGTGTAATAATAAGCCCAGGTTTCTGAAACTTAGAGCAGTGACACGGAGGGACATGTTAGTACTATATTACTAAGATATGTGTGGTTACCTTGGATCAAAGCAGAAACCAGACTGCTCTTGTCCAAAGAAGCTAGGAGGATCCTGGTCCAGATCAAAATTCACATTGTCATTATCCTGGTAACACAAAAAAAAAATGAATAAAGTTGAGTCCCACTATATAACCCACAGAGCAGTCTATGTCAATGAATGTAAATAGAATATTAAGTTATCAAATTAGAGGAAACCAACACTTACATGATCAATATAGCAAGCACTGCCCCAGCAACAGTACAGTGTGAGTTCTGGGCGTGGGGGCACCCCTGGTTGATGTGGCCAGGCAGCTTTGGGGGATCATAATTGTAACACTTAATCTAACACATTAGTAAAAAGCAGTTTGGGTGCTAAAAAGGAACACTTTTTAACAGCCCAATTCTTACTTCTTACCCATGTAACACCTTTAGCACATAGCTGCAATTTCTTATTAATGCAACACCTTTCAACACTTAAACTGCTACTTCATACTAGTGTGATATCTTGGGGCGGTTGGGTTGTGATGCCTTAGGGGGTCCCATGCTCGTAATCTGAACCTTAGGAATGTTAGGGATCCACTTGATGAAGTCACATGACTGTGGTAGGTGTGCCCATATTTTCGGTCACATATTATGCTTAGAACCTCAAAATGTTTAAATTGCAGGTTTTTTTTATTAATAATTGCTCTGATTACCAGTGTTCTTAGTGTTTAGAGTGTGTGCCTGCATTTTCTCTTTTTTTCTGTCAGTTCTATGGGTGTCTGACATGACCAATTAAATATTTAGCTACTGATAACTAAATATAAGTAGATTAACTACAATCTCATTATTTATGGAAAAGGCCCCCATACATCTGCATGCCGTTTTCCCGATGCCACCAGAACCACCGGATGGAAGCCATCTATGATCAGCGATCCTTTGGGGAATCTAGGAAATACTTAATGTTCATGGGGCAGTACGGATGGTGTAATGGTTAGCATTACTGTCTCACAGCACTGAGGTCATAGGTTCGATTCCCACCATGGCCCTAACTGTGTGGATTTTGTATATTCTCCCCGTACTTGCGTGGGTTTCCTCTGGGTACTCCAGTTTCCTCCCACAATCCAAAAATATACTGGTAGGTTAATTGGCTTCCAACAAAAATTAACACTAGTGTGAATGTGTGTGTGTGTACATGTGATCGTGAATATAGATTGTAAGCTCCACTGGGGCAGGGACTGATGTGAATGGCCAAATATTCTCTGTAAAGTGCTGCGGAATATGTGTGCGCTATATAAATAACTGGTAATAATAAAATAATAATGTTAAAAAACCCTGATCCCAACCATTTTTGATCGGGATCAGGGAATCAAGATTTTTCAACTTGTTGAATATTCCCGATTCCTCGACCCAAGCGATGGGGGATCGGGAACTTGCAACAATCCATCGCAGATGTATAGGTGCCTGAAGAAGGAACCATCTCATTAAGATAGTGGAGAACGAAAGAAGCTATTCACTAACAAAGTACAAAACACACAGTGACCAAACATACTGATGTAAGGAAGAAAAATGCTGACTGGTTGCTTTGGAAAGCGCAAAGGTATATAAAAAAAATGTGCCATAAGAATGTGCGCTCGTCACAGGTTCTATAGGTGTCGTGGACACTCACAAGTGGGAATAGTCCCTGTCAGTCGGCATGCCGACTGTCGGGATTCACCTGTGTGGGACTTCGGCGTTGGTATAGTGACCGTCAGTCACATAACCGCTTACCCCACTAACAGCTTTCTATATGGTCCTGCAGTTGTCACCTTTTTGGGGTCCAGGATGGTTTCCCCATTTTTTTCATGCAATTTGCCAAAGTTGCAATTTGTAGAAAGTTGTGTAACCTCACAGCGACTAAGTGGATCTTGCATTTCTCAGGTGCGCACATTCACACAATGTATGCAAGTTTCCTGAGCCAAATTTACTTTTGCAAGCTTGCACCTAAATGGACTGACGCTTATGTCACCTCTGTACAATATTACCTTCGTATAAGAAACTTCACACAACAACTTGTCCTGGGGTCTAATATTCCCGGAAAAGCTGCATCACTAGTCCTGACACGCTGTTTGGTATCTACATAATCAGCGCAGCCACTTGATCTACGGCCTAGTCCCGACAGTGAGGACCTCCTGGTGCAGTCAGGTTTGCGGCTTTATACAGTCCCGTTTCTGTAGGCCATTATTACATCCCAACAGCAGCAATCACAAATCTCAGTTCCACAGGTCATGACACATGGGGAACCTTCACCGGCACACAAAGAGCAATTTCATAAGCAAACGCAAGGGGGGGGGGGGGGTTCCGGTTGCCCTGAACACCCCCCCCCCCCCTTCCTCTTGGCGGGTGGCTCAAATTATGACAACAGCAATAGTATATAAAACAATTACAATAGCTGCCAACACATCATGCAGTTTAATGGAAGAGCAGAGCTGCTGCACATGCCCAGTGGTAGCAGCATCTTCTACCAAATTTGCTGTGTGTGTGGATCTGAGCCCTCAATCAGTACATTGTACCAGAGAGTAGCTGCCAGGAAGAGGAGACAGGAGCCTTACCACGAGGTTGGAGAATGTCTGCTGAGAAAGTGCAGTACTGGTTCTTTTATGTTTGTGTATTTGTTATTTAAACGTTTGATACAGATTATATTACAGATCATCTATATATGTGTTAAAATAAGAATTTACTTACCGATAATTCTATTTCTCGTAGTCCGTAGTGGATGCTGGGGACTCCGTCAGGACCATGGGGTTTAGCGGCTCCGCAGGAGACAGGGCACAATAATAAAAGCTTTAGGATCAGGTGGTGTGCACTGGCTCCTCCCCCTATGACCCTCCTCCAAGCCTCAGTTAGGATACTGTGCCCGGACGAGCGTGCATAATAAGGAAGGATATTGAATCCCGGGTAAGACTCATACCAGCCACACCAATCACACCGTACAACCTGTGATCTGAACCCAGTTAACAGTATGATAACAACGAAGGAGCCTCTGAAAAGATGGCTCACAACAAGAATAACCCGATTTTTGTAACAATAACTATGTACCAGTATAGCAGACAATCCGCACTTGGGATGGGCGCCCAGCATCCACTACGGACTACGAGAAATAGAATTATCGGTAAGTAAATTCTTATTTTCTCTAACGTCCTAAGTGGATGCTGGGGACTCCGTCAGGACCATGGGGATTATACCAAAGCTCCCAAACGGGCGGGAGAGTGCGGATGACTCTGCAGCACCGAATGAGAGAACTCCAGGTCCTCCTCAGTCAGGGTGTGCCCCTGACCAAGTAGCAGCTCTGCAAAGTTGTAAAGCCGAGACCCCTCGGGCAGCCGCCCAAGATGAGCCCACTTCCTTGTGGAATGGGCTTTTACTGATTTTGGCTGTGGCAAGCCTGCCACAGAATGTGCAAGCTGAATTGTACTACAAATCCAGCGAGCAATCGTCTGCTTAGAAGCAGGAACACCCATCTTGTTGGGTGCATACAGGCTAAACAGCGAGTCAGATTTTCTGACTCCAGTCGTCCTGGAAACATATATTTTCAGGGCCCTGACAACGTCAAGTAACTTGGAGTCCTCCAAGTCCCTAGTAGCCGCAGGTACCACAATAGGTTGGTTCATGTGAAAAACAGAGAACACCTTAAGGAGAAATTGAGGACGAGTCCTCAATTCTGCCCTGTCAGAATGAAAAATTAAGTAAGGGCTTTTATATGATAAAGCCGCCCATTCTGACACACGCCTGGCTGAAGCCAGGGCTAATAGAATCTTCACCTTCCATGTGAAATATTTTAATTCCACAGTGGTGAGTGGATCAAACCAATGTGACTTTAGGAAACTCAAAACAACATTGAGATCCCAAGGTGCCACTGGGGGCACAAAAGGAGGCTGTATATGCAGTACCCCTTTTACAAACGTCTGAACTTCAGGCACTGAAGCCAGTTCTTTCTGGAAGAAATTTGACAGGGTCGAAATTTGAACCTTAATGGACCCTAATTTTAGGCCCATAGACAGTCCTGTTTTCAGGAAATGTAGGAAACGACCCAGTTGGAATTCCTCTGTAGGGACCTTCTTGGCCTCACACCACGCAACATATTTTCGCCAAATGCGGTGAAAATGTTTTGCGGTTACATCCTTCCTGGCTTCGACCAGGGTAGGGATGACTTCATCTGGAATGCCCTTTCAGGATCCGGCGTTCAACTGCCATGCCGTCAAACGCAGCCGCGGTAAGTCTTGGAACAGACAAGGCCCCTGCTGGAGCAGGTCCTTTCTTAAAGGTAGAGGCCACGGTTCTTCCGTGAGCATCTCTTGAAGTTCCGGGTACCAAGTCCTTCTTGACCCATCCGGAACCACGAGTATCGTTCTTACTCATCTCCTTCTTATGATTCTCAGTACTTTTTGTATGAGATGCATAGGAGGGAACACATACCCTGACTGGTACACCCACAGTATTACCAGAGCGTCCACCGCTATTGCCTGAGGGTCCCTTGACCTGGCGCAATATTTGTCTAGTTTTTTGTTCAGGCGGGACGCCATCATGTCCACCTTTGGTTTTTCCCAACGGTTTACAATCATGTGGAAGACTTCCCGCTGAAGTCCCCACTCTCCCGGGTGGAGGTTATGCCTGCTGAGGAAGTTTGCTTCCCAGTTTTCCACTCCCGGAATTAACACTGCTGAGAGTGTTATCACATGATTTTTCGCCCAGCGAAGAATCCTTGCAGTTTCTGCCATTTCCCTCCTGCTTCATGTGCCGCCCTGTCTGATTACGTGGGCGACTGCCGTGATGTTGTCCCACTGGATCAATACCGGCTGACCTTGAAGCAGAGGTCTTGCTAAGCTTAGAGCCTTGTAAATTGCCCTTAGCTCCAGTATATTTATGTGGAGAGAAGTCTCCAGACTTGATCACACTCCCTGGAAATTTTTTCCTTGTGTGACTGCTCCCCAGCCACTCAGGCTGGCATCCGTGGTCACCAGGACCCAGTCCTGAATGTCGAATCTGCGGCCCTTTCATAGATGAGCACTCTGCAGCCACCGCAGAAGAAAACACCCTTGTCCTTGGAGACAGGGTTATCCGCTGATGCATCTGAAGATGCGATCCGGACCATTTTCCCAGCAGATTCCACTGAAAGGTTCTTGCGTGAAATCTACCGAATGGGATCGCTTTGTAAGAAACCACCATTTTTCACAGGACCCTTGTGCAATGATGCACTGATACTTTTCCTGGTTTTAGGAGGTTCCTGACTAGCTCGGATAACTCCCTGGTCTTCTTCTCCGGGAGAAAACATCCTTTTCTGGACTGTGTCCAGAATCATTCCTAGGAACATTAGACGTGTCGTCGGAAAAAGCTGCGATTTTGGAATATTTAGAATCCACTCGTGCTGTCGTAGAACTACTTGAGATAGTGCTACTCCGACCGCCAACTGTTCTCTGGACCTTGCCCTTATCAGGAAAGCGTCCATATTTCTTTTAGGAAGAATCATCATTTCGGCCATTACCATGGTAAAGACCCGGGGTGCCGTGGACAATCCAAACGGCAGCGTCTGAACTGATAGTGACAGTTCTGTACCACGAACCTGAGATACCCTTGGTGAGAAGGGCAAAATTTGGACATGTAGGTAAGCGTCCCCGATATCCAGTGACACCATATCGTCCTGGTTCGCTATCACTGCTCTGAGTGACTCCATCTTGATTTGAACCCTTGTATGTAATTGTTCAAATCTTTTAGATCTCACCGAGCCGTTTGGCTTCAGTACCACAATATAGTGTGGAATAATACCCCTTCCCTTGTTGTAGGAGGGGTACTTTGATTATCACCTGCTGGGAATACAGCCTGTGAATTTTTTCCAATACTGCCTCCCTGTCGGAGGGAGACGTTGGTAAAGCAGACTTCAGGAACTTGTGAGGGGAAGACGTCTCGAATTTCCAATGTACACCTGGGATACTACGTGTAGGATCCAGGAGTCCACTTGCGAGTGAGCCCACTGCGTGCTGAAACTCTTGAGATGACCCCCCACCGCACCTGAGTCCGCTTGTATGGCCCCAGCGTCATGCTGCGGACTTGGCAGAAGCTGTGGAGGACTTCTGTTCCTGGGAATGGGCTGCCTGCTGCAGTCTTCTTCCCTTTCCTCTAACCCTGGGCAGATATGACTGGCCTTTTGCCCGCCTGCCTTTATGGGTACGAAAGGACTGAGACTGAAAAGACTGTGTCCTTTTCTGCTGAGATGTGACTTGGGGTAACAAAAGTGGATTTTCCAGCTGTTGCCATGGCCACCAGGTCCGATGGACCGCCCCTTTATACGGCAATACTTCCATGTGCCGTCTGGAATCTGCATCACCTGACCACTGTCGTGTCTATAAACATCGTCTGGCAGATATGGACATCACATCTACTCTTGATGCCAAAATGCAAATATCCCTCTGCGCATCTCGCATATATAGAAATGCATCCTTAAAATGCTCTATAGTCAATAAAATATTGTTCCTGTCAAGGGTATCAATATTTTCAGTCAGGAAATCCGACCAAGCCCCCCCAGCGCTGCACATCCAGGCTGAGGCGATTGCTGGTCGTAGTATAACACCAGTATGTGTGTATATACTTTTTAGGATATTTTTCAGCTTCCTATCAGCTGGCTCTTTGAGGGCGGCCGTATCTGGAGACGGTAACGCCACTTGTTTTTATAAGCGTGTGAGCGCCTTATCCACCCTAAGGTGTGTTTCCCAACTCGCCCTCACTTCTGGCGGGAAAGGGTATACCTCCAATAATTTTCTATCGGAGGAAACCCACGTATCATCACACACTTTAATTTATCTGATTCAGGAAAAACTACAAGTAGATTATTCCCACCCTACATAATACCCTTATTTGTGGTACTTGTAGTATCAGAAATATGTAACACCTCCTTCATTGCCCTTAACATGCAACGTGTGGCCCTAAAGGAAAATACGTTTGTTTCTTCACCGTCGACACTGAAGTCAGTGTCTGTGTCGACCAACTGAGGTAAATGGGCGTTTTTACAAGCCCCTGACGGTGTCTGAGACGCCTGGACAGGTACTAATTTGTTTGCCGGCCGTCTCATGTCGTCAACCGACCTTGCATCGTGTTGACATTATCACGTAATTCCTAAATAAGCCATCCATTCCGGTGTCGACTCCCTAGAGAGTGACATCACCAATACAGGCAATTTGCTCCGCCTCCTCACCAACATCGTCCTCCTACATGTCGACACACACGTACCGACACACAGCACACACACAGGGAATGCTCTGATAGAGGACAGGACCCCACTAGCCCTTTGGGGAGACAGAGGGAGAGTTTGCCAGCACACACCAAAAACGCTATAATTATACAGGGACAACCCCTTATAGCATTTTCACATATGTAATCATATCGCCAAATAAGTGCCCCCCCTCTCTGTTTTAACCCTGTTTCTGTAGTGCAGTGCAGGGGAGAGCCTGGGAGCCTTCCTCACAGCAGAGCTGAGCAGGAAAATGGCGCCGTGTGCTGAGGAGAATAGGCCCCGCCCCCTAAAACGGCGGGCTCTTCTCCCGGAGTTTGTGAGATCTGGCAGGGGTTAAATACATCCATATAGCCTCAAGGGCTATATGTGATGTATTTTAGCCATAAAAAAGGTATAATACATTGCTGCCCAGGGCGCCCCCCCCAGCGCCCTGCACCCTCAGTGACCGCTGGTATGAAGTGTGCTGACAACAATGGCGCACAGCTGCAGTGCTGTGCGCTACCTTATGAAGACTGAAAGTCTTCTGCCGCCTGTTTCTGGACCTCTGGACCTCTTCAACTTCGGCATCTGCAAGGGGGGTCGGCGGCACGGCTCCGGGACGAACCCCAGGGTGAGACCTGTGTTCCGACTCCCTCTGGAGCTAATGGTGTCCAGTAGCCTAAGAAGCAAATCCATCCTGCACGCAGGTGAGTTTACTTCTCTCCCCTAAGTCCCTCGTAGCAGTGAGCCTGTTGCCAGCAGGACTCACTGAAAATAAAAAACCTAACTTAAACTTTTATTCTAAGCAGCTCAGGAGAGCCACCTAGATTGCACCCTTCTCGGCCGGGCACAAAAATCTAACTGAGGCTTGGAGGAGGGTCATAGGGGGAGGAGCCAGTGCACACCACCTGATCCTAAAGCTTTTATTATTGTGCCCTGTCTCCTGCGGAGCCGCTAAACCCCATGGTCCTGACGGAGTCCCCAGCATCCACTTAGGACGTTAGAGAAATATTAATATATTGTATTCTATACAGTATCCAGCGTATATAAGGACCAAATATGAAATTAATATCCAGGGTCGTTACTAGGTTCTTCTACCACTCTCCTAGACCCGCACTTGCTCCAATGTTCTTCAGAGTGGGAGATTGTGGATTGCATTTGGAACCCCCCTCTAGAAATCCTGCATTTGCCACTGAATTTGTTTGCTTGCAAAACACAGCCTAAAGGTTTTATTCTAATAATAGATCCATTTCATAATGTTAAGCTCAGGGGACAGGGTTATAATGTTTTGTAATTCCAGAATATGCAATAAGAGTGATAACATGCAAAGAGCATTCTTGTGGGACGTGGATTAAACGTAACTGGCAGCTAAATAATCTAACACTTGAAAATAGGAAATAGGATAGCGTTACTTCCACCAGCATCAGCCTAGATCCTGACATGAGAATCACAGTGCTGAGTGATGTGTACATGAAGTACAGGCAGCCAAGCATGTCGCCCACGTGCTGCCTGTACACTGTCCGGGCAGCCGCAGCTCCATCTCATCACCAATCGCAAAATCACCTAACTACATGCACAGGGCACTGATCAGCATCCTGCCTACCACAGGAGACAAGCTGCCACATAAATGCCAGTACTGTGCGTGAGAGTCATATGTACGGCATCCAATATAGTATAAAACTGAACAGACATCATTGGCTCATGTAACGGGACTACTAATAACAAGCATATGATAGTGTTCACCAACCATGCCACAACCTGAGACTACTGGGGCCCATACATCAACAATCACAAAAAAAGATTCCTCAATTCTGTGTTCTTTTCCCTTATTTAACAATTTACCAATCCATCACTATGCCCTGATATATAACAGTTTGATTTGTAGACCATTTTCATCCAAAGATCAGATCTATGAATCATTAAAGTGCCCATTTTAATAAAATACTAGTAACAGTCAGCACAACGGCTGATTGTTACTATATACTGCCAGTTACAGATGTATCCTCACTCATCCTGCCTCAATACGCCAGGCAGAGGGAGATGCCTGGCCTGAGACAGCTGTGCAACTCAGCATCGGGCATCTTTTGTTGTGTGTCTTATTCACATCGCTATATGAAGACGACGCACAAGCAGAATCTGCTGATTAAAATATGTGGCATGCCTATATTATGTGTGCGACTGCGGCTGTATCTGCATATAAAATGCTACACTACAGTGTTTTCCTGGAGTTTATAGCACAAATAATGTACCAATGTCACTAACAAAAACGAAGTGCCTTAACACAAGGATGATAGGAAGAATAAGATAGTCCTCATTTGTACGGACATAACCTCCAGCAGTTTTCTGCACTTTATTCAGGAGGGTTGGGTATGACAGCAGAATTCTGATGGTCACAATGCTGACAGATCCCAGGGAGTATTTTTAACCCTAGGCCTACCTCCCCCCCCCCCTCTTCACCCAGCTGCCCTCCACCCCTTCTCCCCGTGCCTAACCTTAACTACCATACACCAGCATACTAACCCTAAAACCACATCCCTTTCCCACCACCTAATCCTAAACCTAACTCCAACCCTAATACTTACAGTTGGGACCCGTCCGCACTGTGACAGTCAGGATCGTGACTACATCCCATTCAACAGAATGCACATTACAGACACAGGGGTAGATGAAACAGCGAAAAAGAGTGGAGAAGTGGGCCAATGGAGAAGTTGCCAATGACAACCAATCAGTTATCAAGTATCATTTATCAAGTGCCTTCTGTAAAATGATATGTAACATCTGATTGGATGCCATTGGCAACTTCTCCACTCTTTTCACTGCTTTATACATCTCCCCCACAGTGCGATAATGTGACATTAGGTCTATGAGAAAACTCAGTGAGATGTGTCTGCCAACTCTTTAGTTGACCTCCGTCATATTTTCACACATTTCTGAACCTGGCCACGCACCAAATGACATCATACTCCGCTCCTGATGAGGTCACACATGTCCCTTGGCATTAGGCCCCAATGTATTGCAATGTGAGGATTATCACACCCCAATTAGTGCAACGTCACACCCCAATTAGTGCATCAGGAGAGCTCTGGGAGAAGATTAAAAAGAATTATGGGGTAATGAAGAAAATGGGGTAACGAAGAAATTTATAAAGAGTATGCTTAATGCTGAACTGTTAAAGGCAGACTCAATAGCACCATTAAAGCGATAAAAGACTGTAAAAATTAAACACAGGGAGCCTTATATATGGCCACCGTCTTCTCCTAAACACTGCTTCAGCCCACCTAAAGGACGCGTGCACATTATTGTTCTGACTGGATCCTAGTCAGTTGTCAGACTACAATCTCATGAACAGAAACTATGCCATGCTCATAGAAGCCAGCTCTCTCTCACACACACACACACGAGGAAACTGGTCACTATAAGTGACGTTAGAGAAGTATTTTCCAATATTGCTTTGTATTGTACATGGATATTGCTTTGTATCCCACATGTACTCTTTATAGCCATTCTGAGCAGTTCTATAAGGATATATGGGGGGTCTAGACTGCACACCATAATTCTAATCACAATCAGAGGTGCTACCATGCCAAGACTTGTAGTGCCACACAGGAAAAAGAAATTGCAGGTGCATACTCTGAACACTAATAACATTGGTATTCAGAACAATTATAATAAACTCTGCAATGTAACATGGAGTAAAACGGAGGTTCTTTGCATAATTATTGACCGAAAATAAGGGCCCAACATCCACGCCCAGGTGACCTCATCAGGTGGGTCCCTAACATTCCTAAGGTTCAAGTCCAGAGGACAGGACTGTCCGGGCCTGCACAAGCCAACCACCCCAAGACACACTAGTGAGAAGTAGCAGTAATAAGATGTAGCAGCTATGTGCTAGAAGTGTTACATAGGTGAGATATAATAATTAGGGTGATCAAAAGTGTTACATTAGTAAAAAAACAGTTTGGGTGCTAAAAATTAAGATTTTACTTACCGGTAAATCTATTTCTCGTAGTCCGTAGTGGATGCTGGGGACTCCGTAAGGACCATGGGGAATAGACGGGCTCCGCAGGAGACAGGGCACTTTAAGAAAGAATTAGGAATACTGGTGTGCACTGCCTCCTCCCTCTATGTCCCTCCTCCAGACCTCAGTTAAGGAAACTGTGCCCGGAAGAGCGGAAAGTACAAGGAAAGGATTTTGGAATCCAGGGTAAGACTCATACCAGCCACACCAATCACACCGTATAACTTGTGATAAACTTACCCAGTTAACAGTATGAACAACAACAGAGCATCAGATAACCTGATGCAACCATAACATAACCCTTATTTAAGCAATAACTATATACAAGCATTGCAGAAGAAGTCCGCACTTGGGACGGGCGCCCAGCATCCACTACGGACTACGAGAAATAGATTTACCGGTAAGTAAAATCTTATTTTCTCTAACGTCCTAGTGGATTCTGGGGACTCCGTAAGGACCATGGGGATTATACCAAAGCTCCCAAACGGGCGGGAGAGTGCGGATGACTCTGCAGCACCGAATGAGCAAACACAAGGTCCTCCTCAGCCAGGGTATCAAACTTGTAAAACTTTGCAAAAGTGTTTGAACTCGACCAAGTAGCTGCTCGGCAAAGCTGTAATGCCGAGACCCCTCGGGCAGCCGCCCAAGAAGAGCCCACCTTCCTTGTGGAATGGACTTTTACTGATTTTGGAGGCGGCAATCCAGCCGCAGAATGAGCCTGCTGAATCGTGTTACAGATCCAGCGAGCAATAGTTTGCTTTGAAGCAGGAGCACCCAGCTTGTTGGATGCATACAGGATAAACAGCGACTCAGTTTTCCTGACTCCAGCCGTTCTGGCTACATAAACCTTCAAAGCCCTGACTACATCTAGTAACTTGGCATCCTCCAAGTCCCGAGTAGCCGCAGGCACCACAATAGGTTGGTTCAAATGAAAAGATGACACCAATTTTGGCAGAAATTGCGGACGAGTCCGTAATTCTGCCCTGTCCATATGGAAAACCAGATAGGGGCTTTTATGTGACAAAGCCGCCAATTCTGAAACACGCCTAGCCGAAGCTAAGGCCAATAGCATGACCACCTTCCACGTGAGATATTTTAACTCCACGGTTTTGAGTGGCTCAAACCAGTGTGATTTCAGGAAACTCAACACCACGTTAAGATCCCAAGGTGCCACTGGGGGCACAAAAGGGGGCTGAATATGCAGTACTCCCTTTACAAACGTCTGAACTTCAGGAAGAGAAGCTAGTTCCTTTTGAAAGAAAATGGATAGGGCTGAAATCTGGACCTTAATGGACCCCAATTTTAGGCCCAAAGTCACTCCCGACTGTAGGAAGTGAAGGAAACGGCCCAGCTGGAATTCCTCTGTAGGGGCATTCCTGGCCTCACACCAAGCAACATATTTTCCCCATATACGGTGATAATGTTTAGCCGTCACGTCCTTCCTAGCCTTTATTAGCGTAGGAATAACCTCATCCGGAATGCCTTTTTCTGCTAGGATCCGGCGTTCAACCGCCATGCCGTCAAACGCAGCCGCGGTAAGTCTTGGAACAGACAGGGCCCCTGTTGCAACAGATCCTGTCTGAGAGGCAGAGGCCATGGGTCCTCTGTGAGCATTTCTTGCAGTTCCGGATACCAAGTCCTTCTTGGCCAATCCGGAACAATGAGTATTGTTCACACTCCTCTTTTTCTTATGATTCTCAGCACCTTGGGTATGAGAGGAAGAGGAGGAAACACATAAACCGACTGGAACACCCACGGTGTCACTAGTGCGTCCACAGCTATCGCCTGAGGGTCTCTTGACCTGGCGCAATACATTTTAAGCTTTTTGTTGAGGCGGGATGCCATCATGTCCACCTGTGGCAGTTCCCAATGACTTGTAATCTGTGTGAAGACTTCTTGATGAAGTCCCCACTCTCCCGGGTGGAGGTCGTGCCTGCTGAGGAAGTCTGCTTCCCAGTTGTCCACTCCCGGAATGAACACTGCTGACAGTGCGCTTACGTGATTCTCCGCCCAGCGAAGAATTCTGGTGGCTTCCGCCATCGCCACCCTGCTCCTTGTGCCGCCTTGGCGGTTTACATGAGCCACTGCGGTGATATTGTCTGACTGAATCAGCACCGGTTGGTTTCGAAGCAGAGGCTCCGCTTGACTTAGGGGAATTGTATATGGCCCTTAGTTCCAGGATATTGATGTGCAGACAAGTCTCCTGACTTGACCACAGACCCTGGAAATTTCTTCCCTGTGTGACTGCCCCCCACCCTCGGAGGCTTGCATACGTGGTCACCAGGACCCAGTCCTGAATGCCGAACCTGCGACCCTCGAGAAGGTGAGCACTCTGCAGCCACCACAGAAGAGACACCCTGGCCATGGGGGATAGGGTGATCAGCCGCTGCATCTGAAGATGCGATCCGGACCACTTGTCCAACAGATCCCACTGAAAGGTCCTCGTATGGAACCTGCCGAAGGGAATGGCTTCGTATGACGCCACCATCTTTCCCAGGACTCGCGTGCATTGATGCACCGACACCTGTTTTGGTTTTAAGAGGTCTCTGACCAGAGTCACGAGCTCCTGAGCCTTCTCCGTCGGGAGAAAAACCCTCTTCTGGTCTGTGTCCAGAATCATGCCCAGGAAGGGCAGACGCGTCGTAGGAATCAGCTGCGACTTTGGAATATTCAGAATCCAGCCGTGCTGTTGCAACACTTCCCGAGAGTGTGCTACGCTGATCAGCAACTGCTCTCTGGACCTCGCCTTTATGAGGAGATCGTCCAAGTATGGGATAATTGTGACTCCTTGCTTCCGCAGAAGCACCATCATTTCTGCCATTACCTTGGTAAATATTCTCGGTGCCGTGGACAGACCAAACGGCAACGTCTGGAATTGGTAATGACAGTCCTGTACCACAAATCTGAGGTACTCCTGATGAGGTGGATAAATGGGGACATGCAGGTAAGCATCCTTTATGTCCAGAGACACCATAAAATCCCCCTCTTCCAGGCTTGCAATGACCGCTCTGAGCGATTCCATCTTGAACTTGAACCTTTTCAGGTAAATGTTCAGGGATTTTAAATTCAATATGGGTCTGACCGAACCGTCCGGTTTCGGTACCACAAACATTGTGGAATAGTAACCCCTTCCCTGTTGAAGGAGGGGAACCTTTACCACCACCTGCTGGAGATATAATTTGTGAATTGCAGCTAACACTATTTCCCTCTCTATGGGGGAAGCTGGCAGGGCCGATTTGAGGTAACGGTGAGGGGGCATCACTTCGAATTCCAGCTTGTACCCCTGAGACACAATCTGTATAGCCCAGGGATCCACCCGTGAGTGAACCCACTGGTGGCTGAAATTTCGGAGACGTGCCCCCACCGATCCTGGCTCCACCTGTGGAGCCCCAGCGTCATGCGGTGGATTTAGTGGAAGCCGGGGAGGACTTCTGTTCCTGGGAACTAGCTGCGTGGTGCAGCCTCTTTCCTCTACCCCTGCCTCTGGCAAGAAAGGACGCACCTCAGACTTTCTTGCCTCTTTGTGATCGAAAGGACTGCATTTGGTAATATGGTGCTTTCTTAGGCTGTGAGGGGATATATGGCAAAAAATTTGACTTCCCAGCCGTAGCTGTGGAAACTAGGTCTGAGAGACCGTCCCCAAACAATTCCTCACCCTTATAAGGTAAAACCTCCATGTGCCTTTTTGAGTCGGCATCCCCTGTCCATTGCCAAGTCCACAGGACCCTTCTGGCAGAAATCGACATTGCATTTATTCTAGAGCCCTGTAAGCTAATGTCTCTCTGGGCATCTCTTTTATATGCCCCAGGGTCAGTAATATAGTATCCTTGTCCAAGGTATTAAGTTCCTCAGATAAAGTATCTGTCCATGCTGCTACAGCACTACACATCCAGGCCGACGCAATTGCCGGCCTTAGTATGGTACCTGAATGTGTATAAACGGACTTCAGGATAGCTTCCTGCTTTCTATCCGCAGGATCTTTTAGGGTGGCCGTATCCTGTGACGGCAGGGCTACCTTCTTAGATAAGCGTGTCAAAGCTTTGTCTACCCTAGGGGAGGATTCCCAGCGTAACCTGTCCGTTGGCGGGAAAGGATACGCCATAAGTAACCGTTTGGAAATCGGCATTTTCCTATCTGGAGATTCCCAAGCTTTTTCACATAACTCATTTAACTCATGTGAAGGGGAAAGGTCACCTCTTGCCTGTTTTCCCCAAACATATAAACCCTCTTGTCAGGGACTGGGTTTTCCTCTGAGATGTGCAATACATCCTTCATTGCTATAATCATGTAGCGGATGGCTTTAGCCATTTTAGGCTGCAACTTTGCATCATCGCCATCGACACTGGAGTCAGAATCCGTGTCGATATCTGTGTCAACAATTTGGGATAGTGGGCGCTTCTGAGACCCTGACGGCCTCTGCGCTGTAGGATCAGGCATGGGTTGAGACCCTGACTGTCCCAAGGCTTCAGTTTTATCCAACCTTTTATGCAAGGAAGTAACATTATCATTTAAAACCTTCCACATATCCATCCAATCGGGCGTCGGCGGCGATCCCACATTCATTTGCACCTGCTCTGCTTCCACATAGGCTTCCTCATCAAACATGCCGACACAAGCGTACCGACACACCACACACACAGGGGATGCTCTATTTGAGGACAGAACCCCCACAAGGCCTTTTGGAGAGACAGAGAGAGAGTATGCCAGCACACACCCCAGCGCTATATGACCCAGGAATTACACAGTAACTTAGTGTTTACCCAGTAGCTGCTGTATATACTGATTTGCGCTAAATTTATGTGCCCCCCCTCTCTTTTTACCCTCTTTCTACCGTGAATCTGCAGGGGAGAGCCTGGTGAGCTTCCTCTCAGCGAAGCTGTGGAGAGAAAATGGCGCTGGTGAGTGCTGAGGAAGAAGCCCCGCCCCCTCAGCGGCGGGCTTCTGTCCCGCGATTTTGTGTAAAATAATGGCGGGGGCTCCTGCACATATACAGTGCCCACCTGTATATATGCCACTTTGCCAAGAGGTCTCTAATTGCTGCCCAGGGCGCCCCCCCCCCCCCCTGCACCCTACAGTGACCGGAGTGTGTGAGTGTAATGTGGGAGCAATAGCGCACAGCTGCAGTGCTGTGCGCTACCTCATATGAAGACTGGAGTCTTCTGCCGCCGCTTTTGACGTCTTCTTGCTTCTCACGCCGGCTTCTGGCTCTGCGAGGGGGACGGCGGCGCGGCTCTGGGATCGGACGACCAAGGGTGCGTTCCTGTGTTCGATCCCTCTGGAGCTAATGGTGTCCAGTAGCCTAAGAAGCATGACCTATCCGCAGTTAGTAGGGCTGCTCCTCTCCCCTCAGTCCCACTTAGCAGAGAGTCTGTTGCCAGCAGATCTCTCTGAAAATAAAAAAATCCTAACAAAATACTTTCTATTTAACAAGCTCAGGAGAGCTCACTAAGGTGCACCCAGCTCGTGCGGGCACACATATTCAAACTGAGGTCTGGAGGACGGACATAGAGGGAGGAGCCAGTGCACATCAGTATTCCTAATTATTTCTTAAAGTGCCCTGTCTCCTGCAGAGCCCGTCTATTCCCCATGGTCCTTACGGAGTCCCCAGCATCCACTAGGACGTTAGAGAAAAAGTGTTAGCTTAAGTGTCACAATAATGACGTCTCGAAGCAGCCGGGCCACACCAATCCGAACCCATTTCTAATATGGACATATTATATAAATGTATCCAGAACTTTCCATTTACAGTGCCTATTCCAATATGTAGTATGCAAATGCAAGGACCCTATGCTAATTAAAAACACCCAAGGGCAGTTGGGAGGGGCATGGGACCCCTTAATTATTACTTCTCACCTATGTAACACTTTTAGCACATAGCTGCTACTTCTTATTAATGAAACACCTCCTAACACTTTAACTGCTACTTCTCACTAGTGTGATGCCTTGGGGCAAATGGGTTGTGCTGGCCTGGGCAGTCCTGTCCTCTGGACGTGAACCTTAGGAATGTTAGGGACCCACCTGATGAGGTCACCTGGCCATGGTAGGTGGGCCCATATTTTTGGCCCAAACTTAAGCATGTCAATTTTAATCCATGCTACATTGCAGAGTTTATTATAATTGTTCGGATTATCATATTCTTTGTGTTTAGAGTGTGCAAATGCATTTTCTTTTTTCAGTTCTATATGGACCAGTTACTGACAAACACACACAAACACAGAATGCAGTGGATGGCCCTCTAAACATCAAAAGTGCTGTATAATTACCCTTCATATCCTTAATAAGATAAAACGACCTGCTCATCTGCTATTACAGATACTGTAGGTGTCTTTCTGTGATTAAATGCATTGTTTTAAGTGTTACAAGCTATAACAAATAAACTGTTATAAAGTCAAAAACTGCATTTGACTCTAGGGCTGCCTGTTACCCATCACTGATACAGATCCATTACAAAATAAAGAAATCTGCCACATTTAATTGTAATAGCCTTTCTCAATGTGATACAAAGTCAGAGTTATGTCAGTAACGAGCATGCAAATTCCTCATGGGTTTGCAAGAGAGCAAAACATGCAGGCGGGAAGAACACACTGCTAATTAAAGTGCCCCCGACTGACTAGAGGACAGAATCTCTTGTCATGTGTAGTGTCCATGCCAGCAGTGGTAGGAGACAATATGCAAAATAGGAGGTAAAAGGTGGGTGACATCACTTTAGACCTTGAAACTGACAGGAGAAAAAGTTATGACAGGCTTCCTAATTATCCTCAATCAAAGACATAGGGAACCTGCCGGCAAGAGGAAGAAATGCTTATTTTCTCTATTATGGGTGCTGAGTGCCAAGGCTATTATCATGCCTGTCTAAGCACTTATCAGTTTCTGCAAAGGTTAATAGCAATTATACGCAGCAAACTAGACTAAATGAGGAACAGGTCGTGGTACCACTGTACCGCAAAGAGCACAGTATTCAACAGATAAGTATTTCTCATCAGATGTATTTTGCCAAGATCAAAAAAGCCTTCCGTCTAAATGTAGAAGAGCAAATTTAACAAAACACACTGACATTTCAATTTAATTTAGGGAACTAAAAAAAAAAAAAAAGACTTGATGTAGCAGGGACGACACAGCTGGGTCGTCATTACCAATTGTCTCTTGGAGCTGTGGCATTTGTTAAAGGGTGTCAAAATGCTCAAAAAACTAAACTAAACCACAGTAAGGCACAAAGCTAATAAAAGTTACTGACAGTAAAGAGATAAAATCACTAATGAGTTAAACACTTATTTAATGCCTTTAAAATGTGGTCTTTTCTTTGGAAATGCCATAAATAAGCCTATAGTATAGGATAGCACAATGTTGTCCTTCAGTCCTTCCCCTGATTTATGTAGAGCTGATGATACAAGGATGAGAAACATCTGCACTGAGAAGCCAACTGTCTCCTCGTACTCCTAACTGGCAGCAGAATGAACATTACTATGCCTGGTAAATTAGCTACCTAGTGTTCCTTTCTCTACAATCCTGAAGCCAATGCATAAATCCAAGGCATTCTGCTCTGAGATCAAAGACTCCTCATGCTATTTCAGACAATGAGATTTATGGAATGATAGAAGATGTTATTGGAAATGGAACATGCAGCTTCTATGTTAAAAGGCATTAATGGAAGAGGAACGCAAAGCTTATTTTTGTCTTATATACATTAAACAATAATAGAAATCTGAATAATTAAACTCTAGCATTAACTAAACACATAAAGTGGGCCTACTTGACTGTTATCATCAGGATCTTCCAAGCCATCCGGACGGCTGAGGTTCCGGGCAGGTTGACTGCAGACAACCTTGTCTTCAAGACCCCAAGAGGGGGCCCCCACTGGTGGCCCCTGGATTTCATCTGGGTTAAAAGCTCCATCTGCACCATCTAGTCGGAAGAATAAATGATGCTTGAATGTGTGTGTGGGGCATAGAACATCGATGTTTGGGCAAATCATACTGATACGGAGATTGAACGATCCACATAATATTATGTATATGAATTACATGGAGGCAGATACTGTAGTTTCTGGATTACTTCTATATGATTATTACAGGATGATTCTTATGATTCATGAACGTATAAACATATTGCTCCTATTCATTTGCAGCAGTGTTCATTTGGATATTGTAACTATTTTGCTATCTTTTTATGCATTTCAGATCTTATTTATTGATTATGATAAGTGTTAAATTCATTATAGTCTCTTAATCTGAATTTGGTTGTATTTAGTAAATGATGATAATTGATATTAAAATGGCTTATAAATGTAATGCGAGACAGAATTACTCTTGTATATTGCACAGAATTCTAGCACTTCTTTACGGTCATAGCTACATCCTGTCGCTATTAGGGCAATACAGTTTTAGATTTATATATATATATATATATATATATATATATATATATATATATATATATATATATGTATGATATACCATTCTTGGGTGAATAAAGGGCGTGGCTGCTGCTGGTTACAGATGGTGTGGTGACAGTTGGAAGCAGTTAAAGTGTGCGGTCGTTGGGAAACAATGCACATTACTAATGTGTCCAATCATGTTAATGAGTTTTCTGTCATTATATTGAATAGATAAAAATAAGATTTTACTTACCGGTAAATCTATTTCTCGTAGTCCGTAGTGGATGCTGGGGACTCCGTAAGGACCATGGGGAATAGATGGGCTCCGCAGGAGACATGGGCACTTTAAGAAAGAATTTAGATTCTGGTGTGCTCTGGCTCCTCCCTCTATGTCCCTCCTCCAGACCTCAGTTAGAGAAACTGTGCCCGGAAGAGCTGACAGTACAAGGAAAGGATTTTGGGAATCCAGGGTAAGACTCATACCAGCCACACCAATCACACCGTATAACTTGTGATAACTTTACCCAGTTAACAGTATGAACAATCACAGAGCATCAGATAAACTCTAATGCAACTATAACATAACCCTTATTTAAGCAATAACTATATACAAGCATTGCAGAAGAATTTCCGCACTTGGGACGGGCGCCCAGCATCCACTACGGACTACGAGAAATAGATTTACCGGTAAGTAAAATCTTATTTTCTCTAACGTCCTTGTGGATGCTGGGGACTCCGTAAGGACCATGGGGATTATACCAAAGCTCCCAAACGGGCGGGAGAGTGCGGATGACTCTGCAGCACCGAATGAGCAAACACAAGGTCCTCTTCAGCCAGGGTATCAAACTTGTAGAACCTTGCAAGGGTGTTTGAACCTGACCAAGTAGCCGCTCGGCAAAGCTGTAATGCCGAGACCCCTCGGGCAGCCGCCCAAGAAGAGCCCACCTTCCTTGTGGAATGGGCCTTAACTGATTTAGGCAGCGGCAACCCAGCCGCAGAATGAGCCTGCTGAATAGTGTTACAGATCCAGCGAGCAATAGTTTGCTTTGAAGCAGGCGCCCCAAGCTTGTTGGAAGCATACAGGATAAACAAAAATTCTGTTTTCCTGACCTTAGCCGTTCTGGCTACATAAACCTTCAAAGCCCCGACTACATCCAGTGACTCGGAATCCTCCAAGTCAGTAGTAGCCACAGGCACCACAATAGGTTGGTTTATATGAAAGGATGAAACCACTTTCGGCAGAAATTGTGGGCGGGTCCGCAATAATGCTCTATCCGCATGGAAAACCAGATAAGGGTTTTTATGTGACAAAGCCGCCAATTCTGACACACGCCTAGCCGAAGCCAAGGCTAATAGCATGACCACCTTCCACGTGAGATATTTTACTTCCACCGTTTTGAGTGGTTCAAACCAGTGTGATTTCAGGAAACTCAACACCACGTTAAGATCCCAAGGTGCCACTGGAGGCACAAAAGGGGGCTGAATATGCAGCACTCCCTTTACAAACGTCTGAACTTCAGGCAGAGAAGCCAGTTCGTTTTGAAAGAAAATGGATAAGGCCGAAATCTGAACCTTAATGGAACCCAATTTAAGGTCCAAAGTCACTCCCGACTGTAAGAAGTGAAGGAAAAGGCCCAGCTGGAATTCCTCCGTAGGGGCATTCCCGGCCTCACACCAAGCCACATATTTTCGCCATATACGGTGATAATGTTGAGCCGTCACATCCTTCCTAGCCTCTATCAGCGTAGGAATGACCTCATCCGGAATGCCTTTTTCTGCTAGGATCCGGCGTTCAACCGCTATGCCGTCAAACGCAGCTGCGGTAAGTCTTGGAACAGACAGGGCCCCTGTTGCACAAGTCCTGTCCTAGAGGCAGAGGCCACGGGTCCTCTGTGAGCATTTCTTGCAGATCTGGATACCAAGTCCTTCTTGGCCAATCCGGAACAAAGAGTATTGTTCTCACTCCTCTTTTCCTTATGATTCTCAGCACCTTGGGTATGAGAGGAAGAGGAGTGTCACGATCCGGGTATCTGGACGCCATTACCTGCCTTTCAGATGTCTCCTGAGGCTCGCTCAGCGTTCCAAGGCCGGATCTCATCTGTGTCCACATACTGCACATCCCTCCTGTCACGCTGAGATGCTGTCACAGCGGCGCCATATTTGAATCCTGCATGGCGTCTCCCGTCCTCCGCGGCCTCCGCCGCCGCTCCTGTGTTATAGGTGCAGGTTGTCAGTGTGGTGTTCCATGCCTGCCGCGGCCTCCGTTGTCATCCACGAGTATCAGCATACATTTCTCAGTCTGGCGTCTCCTGTCCTCTGCGGCCGGCGCCGCCATTGTAGTTATGTTTCCACATGGTTTCCTAAACCAGTTTTCCCTCCAAGTTCTAACATGGGCGCAGCCATGTTGGATTCAATCACATGTTTCAGTTCCTCCAATCCACTGCCTGGAAATCTGCATAATTGCCCAGCCAATACCTGCATTGCTGCAGGTATAAGTATCCTGTGCCTGGGCCAGCAAATGGTCAGTGCTTTGTTTGTCATACCTTGTTCCAGTCTCTCTCCTGTGGTTGTGTTTCCAGGTTCCAGCTCCTGTCTCCAGCATCCACTAAAGAGATCCGCACCTGCCTACCATCCTGCGGTGCAGCCTGACTCTGCAGTCCTTCGTGGCTGATCCAGTTTCCAGCTTCCAGCTATTTCATCTGCTTCCAGCAGTATCCACTACCACCGGTAATCATCCTTCAACTCCTCTGTTTCCACGCTCCCTAGCATCTTACTATATTTACTCCGTGTTTCATCACCTGGCTGGTTCCACCCAGCATTCATTCAGTGACTTTATCATCTGGCTGATTCCATTCCGCATCCACTCCGTGTCTTACCACCTGGCTGGTTCAATCCAGCAATTACAACAGCTGATTCAAGTTACCAGCTTCATCTGTTCCATCTACTGGCATGTTCCTTGGATATCTTCACTACTACAGCCAGGCCTGGTAAGGTTATTCCATCTAAGGACTTTAACAGCTGTTCTTAACCTACCAGTGTCCTGTGTAACCATTTCATGGTCAGAGTGCTCCAGGAATCATATTATTTATCATTGCCATTATTTACCTTGAATGCTGCTTGTTTACACAGAGTCTGTTAATAAACTTTTATTTTGACTTTTACCTGGTTGTCATGGTCACACCTTCGGGTTTCCTTTTAACACTTACATGTCCAGGGGTCTGATTAAACCTCCCCGGTTTAAGTTCCTCTCAGCCCCTACAACTGAGGCTTTCTCCTGTCAGCCAAAACCCTCAGTTGTGACAGTAAGCACTGACCATATGAATCCAGCCGGAGACCAGGATCAAGCGGCTAGGCCGATGCAAGAACTGGCAGCCAGACTCGAACATCAGGAGGCTGCACAAGGCCACATCATCCGCTGTCTCCAGGATCTCTCTACGCGGCTGGATGGGATTCAAACGACCCTCCGTGGACCTGGCACGTCCGGTGCGTCCACTACAGTGACACCAGCTGTAACCCCACCCACCTTACCCATTTCCATTCCACGTCTTCATCTCCCAACGCCAGCAAAGTTTGACGGATCTCCAAGGTTCTGCAGGGGATTTCTTAACCAATGCGAAATCCACTTTGAGCTTCAGCCTGGAAATTTCCCCAGCGACCGTACTAAAATTGCCTATATCATTTCCCTTCTCAGCGGCTCAGCCCTTGACTGGGCATCACCTTTATGGGAGAAGTCTGATCCCCTGCTGTCCTCCTATACGGACTTTGTGGCACCATTCAGGCGCATCTTCGACGAGCCAGGCCGGGTAACCTCTGCTTCATCTGAGATTCTCCGTTTACGCCAGGGAACACGTACTGTGGGACAGTATCTCATACAGTTCAAAATCCTGGCATCCGAACTGGCATGGAACGACGAGGCCCTGTATGCTGCATTCTGGCATGGCTTATCAGAACGCATCAAGGATGAGTTAGCTACCAGAGACTTGCCCTCTAAGTTGGATGAGCTAATTTCTCTTTGCACGAAGGTTGATCTACGTTTCAGAGAGAGAGCAACCGAGCGAGGAAGATCGTCTGCTCCAAAATCTTCTGCTCCTCCTCTTCGTCAACCGTCTCCATCTAAGGATGAGCCATGCAAATTGGCCGTTCCCGTCTATCTCCCGCTGAGCGCCGAAGACGTCTCTCTGAGTCTCTCTGTCTCTATTGTGCAGCTCCGTCTCACATTATCAATGCCTGTCCCAAACGTCCGGGAAACTCCAAATCCTAGCTCGCCAAGGAGAGGGCCGGCTAGGAGTAATGATCTCCTCTCCATCTCCTCATGATTGTAATCTCCCAGTCTCGCTCCAAATTGCTCAACGTTACAGGAACGTCATTGCCCTCCTTGATTCCGGAGCAGCTGGGAATTTCATAACCGAAGCTTATGTTAAACGGTGGTCCCTACCCACCGAGAGACTTCCTTCGTCCATCTCCTTAACTGCAGTAGATGGCAGCAAGATTTTTGACGCAGTTATTTCTCTAAGGACTCTACCAGTTCGTCTGAGAGTGGGAGTTCTTCATGCAGAATTTATTTCCTTCCTAGTGATTCCAAGAGCCACACATCCAGTGGTTTTGGGCCTTCCATGGCTCCGTCTCCACAATCCGTCGATTGACTGGACGACTACGCAAATACTAGCATGGGGTCCCTCCTGTGCTAAGACCTGTTTGTCCAAAGTGCTTCCTGTTTGTTCTTCTTTCCCCAGGTCGTCTGATGCTCCACCTCCTCCATATCAAGACTACACGGACGTGTTCAGTAAGGCTTCTGCTGATATCCTTCCTCCTCATAGAGAATGGGACTGCCCAATTGATCTCATTCCAGGGAAGGTTCCACCTCGAGGCCGAACTTACCCGTTGTCTCTGCCTGAGACGCACTCCATGGAGGAGTACATCAAAGAGAACCTGGCGAAAGGTTTTATCCGACCTTCTTCTTCTCCAGCTGGCGCAGGCTTCTTCTTCGTTAAGAAGAAGGACGGTGGTCTGCGACCGTGCATCGATTACAGAGGTCTGAACGACATTACCGTCAAGAACCGGTATCCTTTACCTTTGATTACAGAGCTCTTAGATAGAGTCAGCGGAGCAACCATCTTTACAAAGTTGGATTTGAGGGGTGCCTATAATCTCATCCGGATCCGTGAGGGTGACGAGTGGAAGACCGCTTTTAACACCCGTGATGGACATTATGAGTACCTCGTCATGCCCTTCGGATTGAGCAACGCTCCAGCTGTCTTCCAGCATTTCGTGAATGAGATCTTCAGAGACATCTTATACCGCCATGTCGTGGTTTATTTAGATGATATCCTCATCTTTGCCAATAATCTAGAGGAACATCGTTTCTGGGTAAAGGAGGTTCTGTCCCGTCTCCGTGTTAATCATCTCTATTGCAAATTGGAGAAATGTGTCTTTGAGGTTAAATCCATTCCGTTTCTAGGTTACATTGTGTCCGGTTCCGGACTAGAGATGGATCCTGAGAAACTACAAGCAATCCAGAATTGGCCGATACCCTTAACCCTCAAAGGGGTCCAGATGTTCTTAGGGTTCGCCAATTATTACAGAAAGTTCATACGAGACTTTTCCACCATTGTGGCGCCTATCACTGCATTAACCAAGAAGGATGCTAACCCGTCCAAGTGGTCTGAAGAAGCTACGCAAGCTTTTCATCTTCTAAAACAACGTTTCATCTCTGCACCAGTTCTGAAACAGCCCGACACCGACTCTCCTTTCATCTTAGAGGTGGATGCCTCCTCCGTTGGAGTAGGAGCGGTGTTATCCCAGAGGGCTAAAGATGGCCATCTACATCCTTGCAGTTTCTTCTCCCGGAAGTTCTCCTCAGCTGAGCGCAACTATGCCATTGGCGACCAGGAGTTGCTAGCCATCAAGCTCGCTCTAGAGGAGTGGAGATATCTGTTGGAGGGAGCTTCTTATTCAATCACGATACTTACCGACCACAAGAATCTTTTATACCTGAAAGGCGCACAATGTCTTAACCCTCGTCAGGCCAGATGGGCACTTTTCTTTTCCAGGTTTGACTTTAAACTCCAGTTCTGTCCGGGCTCTCAGAATCGCAAGGCCGATGCCCTTTCCCGCTCTTGGGAGCAAGAAAACGAGTCAGAGTCTTCAGACAAGCATCCTATTATTAATCCGTTGGCATTCTCCACGGTAGGGATGGACTCTACGCCCCCACCAGGGAAAAGTTTTGTGAAGCCGGTGTTAAGGAAGAAGCTCATGCATTGGGCCCATGCTTCCTGTTTTGCCGGACATACAGGCATTCAGAAAACCCTCGAGTTTATCTCTAGGTCCTACTGGTGGCCAACTCTGAAGAAGAACGTGAAGGAGTTGATTGCCTCTTGCCCAAAGTGTGCCCAACACAAAGTTCCCCGCCAGTTTCCTGCGGGGCAACTGGTTCCATTATCTGTTCCCAGTCGACCGTGGACCCATTTGTCGATGGATTTTGTTACAGATCTGCCTATATGCAACAAGTTTAATACCATCTGGGTGGTAGTTGACCGGTTCACCAAGATGGCACATTTCATACCCCTCACCGGTCTTCCGTCAGCTTCCAAGTTGGCTCAAGTGTTTATCCAAGAGATCTTCCGACTTCACGGTCTTCCTGAAGAGATCATCTCCGATCGTGGAGTACAATTTGTAGCCAAATTTTGGCGAAGTTTGTGTCAAGCCCTCCAAGTCAAGTTAAAGTTTTCTACGGCTTACCATCCTCAGACCAATGGTCAAACCGAGAGGGTGAATCAGGACTTGGAGGCCTTCCTCCGCATTTACGTGTCTTCCTCCCAAGAAAACTGGGTTCAACTTCTTCCTTGGGCAGAGTTTAGCCACAACAATCAATACCATTCCTCATCCTCCTCAACACCATTATTCATCAACTATGGATTTCACCCTAAGGTTCCAGAATTCCAACCGCTTCCAGCAACTTCTGTTCCAGCAGTGGATGTCACCTTGCGTCCGTTTTCAAACAACTGGAAGAATGTCCGCGCAGCCCTGCTTAAAGCCTCATTTAGGTACAAGAAGTTTGCCGATAGGAAGCGTAGAGCGGTTCCTGCTCTCAAGGTGGGTGATCGAGTATGGTTGTTCACGAAGAATTTGAGGTTGAGAGTTCCCAGCATGAAATTTGCTCCTCGTTACATCGGTCCTTTTAAAATTGAACAAGTCATCAATCCTGTTGCTTACAGACTCCAGTTACCTCCCCTCTTGAAAATACCCAGGACATTCCATGTTTCCCTGTTGAAACCGCTGATCCTGAATCGGTTTCATTCTGCACTTCCTCCAACTCCTAAAGTTCAGACTCAACAGGGAATAGAGTATGAGGTGGCCAAGATTCTGGACTCACGTTTCCGTTACGGTCAGTTGCAGTATCTTATTGACTGGAAGGGCTATGGTCCTGAAGAACGCTCTTGGACCAATGCGTCTGATGTCCATGCTCCTGCCTTGGTCCGGAATTTCCACTCGAAGTTTCCTCTAAAGCCTAAGCAGCGTCCTGGGGCCACTCCTAAAGGGGGGGTGCTGTCACGATCCGGGTATCTGGACGCCATTAGCTGCCTTTCAGATGTCTCCTGAGGCTCGCTCAGTGTTCCAAGGCCGGATCTCATCTGTGTCCACATACTGCACATCCCTTCTGTCACGCTGAGATGCTGTCACAGCGGCGCCATGTTTGAATCCTGCATGGCGTCTCCCGTCCTCCGCGGCCTCCGCTCCTGTGTTATAGGTGCAGGTTGTCAGTGTGGTGTTCCATGCCTGCCGCGGCCTCCGTTGTCATCCACGAGTATCAGCATACATTTCTCAGTCTGGCGTCTCCTGTCCTCTGCGGCCGGCGCCGCCATTGTAGTTATGTTTCCACATGGTTTCCTAAACCAGTTTTCCCTCCAAGTTCTAACATGGGCGCAGCCATGTTGGATTCAATCACATGTTTCAGTTCCTCCAATCCACTGCCTGGAAATCTGCATAATTGCCCAGCCAATACCTGCATTGCTGCAGGTATAAGTATCCTGTGCCTGGGCCAGCAAATGGTCAGTGCTTTGTTTGTCATACCTTGTTCCAGTCTCTCTCCTGTGGTTGTGTTTCCAGGTTCCAGCTCCTGTCTCCAGCATCCACTAAAGAGATCCGTACCTGCCTACCATCCTGCGGTGCAGCCTGACTCTGCAGTCCTTCGTGGCTGATCCAGTTTCCAGCTTCCAGCTATTTCATCTGCTTCCAGCAGTATCCACTACCACTGGTAATCATCCTTCAACTCCTCTGTTTCCACGCTCCCTAGCATCTTACTATATTTACTCCGTGTTTCATCACCTGGCTGGTTCCACCCAGCATTCATTCAGTGACTTTATCATCTGGCTGATTCCATTCCGCATCCACTCCGTGTCTTACCACCTGGCTGGTTCCATCCAGCAATTACAACAGCTGATTCAAGTTACCAGCTTCATCTGTTCCATCTACTGGCATGTTCCTTGGATATCTTCACTACTACAGCCAGGCCTGGTAAGGTTATTCCATCTAAGGACTTTAACAGCTGTTCTTTACCTACCAGTGTCCTGTGTAACCATTTCATGGTCAGAGTGCTCCAGGAATCATATTATTTATCATTGCCATTATTTACCTTGAATGCTGTTTGTTTACACAGAGTCTGTTAATAAACTTTTATTTTGACTTTTACCTGGTTGTCATGGTCACACCTTCGGGTTTCCTTTTAACACTTACATGTCCAGGGGTCTGATTAAACCTCCCCGGTTTAAGTTCCTCTCAGCCCCTACAACTGAGGCTTTCTCCTGTCAGCCAAAACCCTCAGTTGTGACAAGGAGGAAATGCATAGACCGACGGGAACACCCACGGTGTCACCAGTGCGTCCACAGCTATCGCCTGAGGGTCTCTTGACCTGGCGCAATATCTCTGCAGCTTTTTGTTGAGGCGGGATGCCATCATGTCCACCTGTGGCAGTTCCCACCGACTTGCAATCTGCATGAAGACTTCTTGATGAAGTCCCCACTCTCCCGGGTGGAGGTCGTGCCTGCTGAGGAAGTCTGCTTCCCAGTTGTCCACTCCCGGAATGAACACTGCTGACAGTGCGCTTACGTGATTCTCCGCCCAGCGAAGAATTCTGGTGGCTTCTACCATCGCCACCCTGCTCCTTGTGCCGCCTTGGCGGTTTACATGAGCCACTGCGGTGATATTGTCTGACTGAATCAGAACCGGTTGGTCGCGAAGCAGGGACTCCGCTTGACGTAGGGCGTTGTATATGGCCCTTAGTTACAGGCTGTTGATGTGAAGGCAAGTCTCCTGACTTGACCACAGCCCTTGGAAATTTCTTCCCTGTGTGACTGCCCCCCACCCTCGGAGGCTTGCATCCGTGGTCACAAGGACCCAGTCCTGAATGCCGAATCTGCGACCTTCGAGAAGGTGAGCACTCTGCAGCCACCACAGCAGAGACACCCTGGCCCTGGGGGATAGGGTGATTAACCGATGCATCCGAAGATGTGATCCGGACCACTTGTCCAGTAAGTCCCATTGGAAGGTCCTCGCATGGAACCTGCCGAAGGGAATGGCCTCGTATGATGCCACCATCCTTCCCAGGACTCGAGTGCAGTGATGCACTGACACCTGTTTTAGTTTTAATAGATTCCTGACCAGTGTCACGAGCTCCTGAGCTCTCTCTATCGGGAGATAAACCCCTTTTCTGGTCTGTGTCTAGGATCATGCCTAGGAGAGGCAGATGAGCTGTAGGAACCAACTGCGACTTTGGAATATATAGAATCCAGCCGTGTTGCCGTTACACTTCCAGAGAAAGTGATACGCTGTTCAGCAACTGCTCTCTTGATCTCGCTTTTATGAGGAGATCGTCCAAGTACGTGATAATAGTGACACCTTGCTTCCGCAGGAGCACCATCATTTCCGCCATTACCTTGGTGAATATTCTCGGGGCCATGGAGAGACCAAACGGCAACGTCTGAAATTGGTAATGACAATCCCGTACCGCAATTCTGAGGTACGCCTGATGAGGTGGATAAATGGGGACATGAAGGTATGCATCCTTTATGTCCCGAGTCACCATAAAATTTCCCCCTTTCAGGCTTGCAATGACCGCTCTTAGCGATTCCATCTTGAACTTGAACCTTTTCAGGTATATGTTCAGGGATTTTAAATTCAATATGGGTCTGACCGAACCGTCTGGTTTTGGGACTACAACATGGTCAAATAATAACCCCCTCCTTGTTGAAGGAGGGGAACCTTGACCACCACCTGTTGAAGATACAATTTGTGAATTGCAGTTAACACTGTTTCCCTCTCGTGGGGGGAAGCCGGCAGGGCCGTCGGTGAGGGGGCATCTTCTCAAAGTCCAGCTTGTATCCCTGAGACACAATATCTATTGCCCAGGGATCTAACAGGGAGTGAACCCACTTGTGGCTGAACTTACGAAGGCGTGCCCCCACCGGGCCTAGCTCCGCCTGTGGAGCCCCAGCGACATGCGGTGGATTTTTGTAGAGGCCGGGGAGGACTTCTGTTCCCGGGAACTAGCTGTGTTGTGCAGCTTCTTTCCTCTGCCCCCGCCTCTGGCAAGAAAGGACGCACCTCGGACTTTCTTGTTTCTTTATTCGAAAGGCTGCATTTGATAATGTCGTGCTTTCCTAGGCTGTGCAGGAATATAAGGCAAAATATCAGAATTACCAGCTATAGCTGTGGAGACCAGGTCCGAGAACCCTTCTCCACACAATCCTCAGCCTTCCATATGCCTCTTAAGTCGGCATCATCTGTCCATTGCATATTCTACAGGACACGTCAAGCAGAAATCGACATAGCTTTGACTCTAGGACCCAGTATACTCATGTCTCTTTGGGCATGTTATATATATATATATATATATATATATATATATCTCTTAAGACAGCATCTTTAATATATATATATATATATATATATATACATATATATCTCTATAATCTCTATATATCTCTATATATATATATCTCTATATATATATATATATATACACATACATACTAGGGTCTCAATCTCTGCTGATAAGGTACCTGTCCACGCTGCCACAGCGCTATAAACCCATGCCGACACAATCGCCGGTCTGAGTAGTGTACCAGAATGTGCACGCTATCTGCAGGATCCCTGAGAATAGCTGTTACGTCAGGGCTACCTTTTGGGCAAACGTGACACCCTAGGGGAAGATTCCCATCATATCCTGGCCCTAGTGGGGAAAGGATACTGCCTGAGAATTCTTTGTGGGAAACTGCAGTCTCTTGTCTGGAGATTCCCGCTCTTTTTCATCATGAGAGGAGGGAAATTTACCTCAGCTTTCTTCCCCTTAAACATGTGTACCCTTGTACAACACAAAAACTGCAACCAGGCGCTTAATAGATAATTAAATTCAATTAATATATCATTAATTAATTGTTTTCAAGCTGCAATACAGAGCTACTGACTTGGGGTCTTCAAGTCAGAATAATTAGCACAGGTGGTCCCTGTGCTGATTTTCAAAGCTAATTTACCAATTAGCTCTCTGCGCTATTTATTATGGTATGGCTGATATTCAAATGATCAAACTACAAAATTTTACTGTATTTCATATGTTTTAATACACATAAAAAATTAGACCGGTCTAAAATATCATGAACAATGTAAAATAATGAACAATCAGTATTAAAAAATACTATAGACTTAACACAAGGAGGTGGAGCCAAGCTACTCTATGCCCAGTTATGGACAAATTGTATTAACTATATTTCAGTCCGCATAATAAACTTATTAGAATGCACATTCATTTGTTTCTGTAACCCATATAGGGATATAAGTTCCTTAGATGCTTTTTATAGGTAAACGATGTTCCATATTCAACTGCTCGTCAGCAAAGATAGAAATAAAGCATGACAATGCGCTCCTGGACAGAGCCTTACGTGTAGTAACCGTCCGTGCTGTGTATCGCAAACTGAAGCCCCAAAGGTCTGTGTCGCGGTCCCGGTTTCAGGGGAACAAGCGTCTGCAATGACGCCCGCTGATGACGAGGATATCCAGCCACAGGGATCAACGAGTCCGCACCGTTTTGGTACTGCTTGCAAGCACCCAGGTCCCGGTCTCTCTCCTCTCAATTGCTGATGGGCTGATGTTGATGGCGATGAACAGCAGTATTGGTAGGTTCAAAAGAGAATATATGGGTCCAAAATCCACACTCCTTGTGTTAAGTCTATAGTATTTTTTAATACTGATTGTTCATCATTTTACATTGTTCATGATATTTTAGACCGGTCTAATTTTTTATGTGTATTAAAACATATGAAATACAGTAAAATTTAGTAGTTTGATGATGTGTACCCTTGTGTCAGGGACAGATGAGTCATCCGTGATATGCAAATCATCTTTTATTACAATAATCATTTTCTGCCATTTTGGCTGTAACTTTGCATTATCGTAGTCGACACTGGAGTCAAACTCTGTGTCGATATCAGTGTCTATTATTTTGGATAGTGAGCATTGAGAGACTCTGAAGGTCTCTGCGACATAGGGACAGACATGGGTAGATTTCCTGTCTGTTCTCTAATCTTTTGTGCAATAAATTCACCTTAGCACTTAATTACACATATCCAAACAGGTGTCGGCGTTGTCGACTGAGACACCCTCTCACACACATATTTGCTCCATCTCCTCCTTAGGGGAGCCTTTTACCTCAGACATGTCGACACACACGTACCGACACACCACACACTCAGGGAATGCTCATCTGAAGACAATTCCCCCATAAGGCCCTTTGGAGAGACAGAGAGAGAGTATGCCAGCACACACCCCATCGCTATTAACCCAGGAATAACACAGTAACTTAATGTTAACCCAGTAGCTGCTGTTTATATTGATTTTTGCGCCTAATTATGTGCCCCCCCTCTCTTTTTACCCTCTTCTAACGTGTAACTGCAGGGGAGAGACTGGGGAGCTTCCTCTCAGCGGTGCTGTGGAGAAAAAACATGGCGCTGGTGAGTGCTGAAGAAGCCCCGCCCCCTCGACGGCAGGCTTCTGTCCCGCTTTCATGTACAATTTTGGCGGGGGCTCATACATATATACAGTGCCCAACTGTATATTATGCAAACTTTTGCCAAAGAGGTCTCTAATTGCTGCCCAGGGCGCCCCCCCCCCCTGCGCCCTGCACCCTTACAGTGACCGGAGTATGTGGGTGTAGTGCGGGAGCAATGGCGCACAGCTGCAGTGCTGTGCGCTACCTCATATGAAGACTGGAGTCTTCTGTCGCCGATTTCGAAGTCTTCTTGCTTCTTTCACCCGGCTTCTGTCTTCCGGCTCTGCGAGGGGGACGGCGGCGCGGCTCCGGGATCGGACGACAAAGGGTGAGATCCTGTGTACGATCCCTCTGGAGCTAATGGTGTCCAGTAGCCTTAGAAGCAGGACCTATCTTCAGAGAGTAGGGCTGCTTCTCTCCCCTCAGTCCCACGATGCAGGGAGTCTGTTGCCAGCAGAGCTCCCTGAAAATAAAAAACCTAACAAAATACTTTTATAGCAAGCTCAGGAGAGCTCACTAAGTAGCACCCAGCTCGTCCGGGCACAGATTCAAACCGAGGTCTGGAGGAGGGACATAGAGGGAGGAGCCAGAGCACACCAGTATCTAAATTCTTTCTTAAAGTGCCCATGTCTCCTGCGGAGCCCGTCTATTCCCCATGGTCCTTACGGAGTCCCCAGCATCCACTAGGACGTTAGAGAAAAAACCTTACGGTTGCACATGTTCCATTAAGGCTTCTTACACATGATCTGGCATTTCAGAAACCTGTTGTAACTCTTCCACTCAAACTCCAAAGATCAATGCAATTCCGATCATTAAGGCCGACGCCTTAATGGACGTGTTCCTTGCGCAATACATATACGGTATGCCATCACAGAATGTGGGTAAGTGCAGATTCAGAGTGAGATTGCTGTCACTCACACAATGGTGGAGCTGCTAATTCCGCACGTGTACGTGTGTGTGCGTGTGAAGTTCTGCACGTGTACCTGTGAGTGTGAGGTGCCGTGCATGTACGTGTGTGTGTATGTGTGTGTGTGTGTGTGTGTGTGTGTGTGTGTGTGTGTGTGTGTGTGTCAGGTGCCGTGTGTGTACGTGTGTGAGGTGCCGCACTTGTAGGTAAATACGTACAGTACCAGTCAAAAGTTTGGACACACCTTCTCATTCAATGGTTTTTATTTATTTGAATTATTTTCTACATTGTAGATTAATACTGAAGACATCAAAAATAAGAATTTACTTACCGATAATTCTATTTTTCATAGTCCGTAGTGGATGCTGGGGACTCCGAAAGGACCATGGGGAATAGCGGCTCCGCAGGAGACTGGGCACAAAAGTAAAAAGCTTTAGGACTACCTGGTGTGCACTGGCTCCTCCCCCTATGACCCTCCTCCAAGCCTCAGTTAGGATACTGTGCCCGGACGAGCGTACACAATAAGGAAGGATTTTGAATCCCGGGTAAGACTCATACCAGCCACACCAATCACACCGTACAACTTGTGATCTGAACCCAGTTAACAGCATGATAACAGAAGGAGCCTCTGAAAAGATGGCTCACAACAACAATAACCCGATTTTTGTAACAATAACTATGTACAAGTAATGCAGACAATCCGCACTTGGGATGGGCGCCCAGCATCCACTACGGACTATGAGAAATAGAATTATCGGTAAGTAAATTCTTATTTTCTCTAACGTCCTAGTGAATGCTGGGGACTCCGAAAGGACCATGGGGATTATACCAAAGCTCCCAAACGGGCGGGAGAGTGCGGATGACTCTGCAGCACCGAATGAGAGAACTCCAGGTCCTCCTCAGCCAGGGTATCAAATTTGTAGAATTTAGCAAACGTGTTTGCCCCTGACCAAGTAGCTGCTCGGCAAAGTTGTAAAGCCGAGACCCCTCGGGCAGCCGCCCAAGATGAGCCCACTTTCCGTGTGGAATGGGCTTTTACAGATTTTGGCTGTGGCAGGCCTGCCACAGAATGTGCAAGCTGAATTGTACTACAAATCCAACGAGCAATCGTCTGCTTAGAAGCAGGAGCACCCAGCTTGTTGGGTGCATACAGGATAAACAGCGAGTCAGATTTTCTGACTCCAGCCGTCCTGGAAACATATATTTTCAGGGCCCTGACTACGTCCAGCAACTTGGAATCCTCCAAGTCCCTAGTAGCCGCAGGCACCACAATAGGCTGGTTTAAGTGAAAAGCTGAAACCACCTTAGGGAGAAATTGAGGACGAGTCCTCAATTCTGCCCTGTCCGTATGAAAAATTAGGTAAGGGCTTTTATAGGATAAAGCCGCCAATTCTGAAACACGCCTGGCTGAAGCCAGGGCTAACAGCATTACCACTTTCCATGTGAGATATTTTAAGTCCACAGTGGTGAGTGGTTCAAACCAATGTGATTTTAGGAATCCCAAAACTACATTGAGATCCCAAGGTGCCACTGGAGGCACAAAAGGAGGCTGTATATGCAGTACTCCCTTGACAAACGTCTGAACTTCAGGAACAGAAGCTAGTTCTTTTTGGAAGAATATTGACAGGGCCGAAATTTGAACCTTAATGGACCCTAATTTGAGGCCCATAGACAGTCCTGTTTGCAGGAAATGCAGGAATCGACCCAGTTGAAATTCCTCTGTTGGGGCCTTCCTGGCCTCGCAGCACGCAACATATTTACGCCAAATACGGTGATAATGTTGTACGGTCACATCCTTCCTGGCTTTGATCAGGGTAGGGATGACTTCATCCGGAATGCCTTTTTCCTTCAGGATCCGGCGTTCAACCGCCATGCCGTCAAACGCAGCCGCGGTAAGTCTTGGAACAGACATGGTCCCTGCTGGAGCAGGTCCTTTCTTAGAGGTAGAGGCCACGGGTCTTCCGTGAGCATCTCTTGAATTTCCGGGTACCAAGTCCTTCTTGGCCAATCCGGAGCCACGAGTATAGTCTTTACTCCTCTCCTTCTTATGATTCTCAGTACTTTTGGTATGAGAGGAAGAGGAGGGAACACATACACTGACTGGTACACCCACGGTGTTACCAGAGCGTCCACAGCTATTGCCTGAGGGTCCCTTGACCTGGCGCAATACCTGTCCAGTTTTTTGTTGAGGCGGGACGCCATCATGTCCACCTTTGGTTTTTTCCAACGGTTCACAATCATGTCGAAGACTTCTGGGTGAAGTCCCCACTCCCCCGGGTGAAGATCGTGTCTGCTGAGGAAGTCTGCTTCCCAGTTGTCCACTCCCGGAATGAACACTGCTGACAGTGCTATCACATGATTTTCCGCCCAGCGAAGAATCCTTGCCACTTCCGTCATTGCCCTCCTGCTTCTTGTGCCGCCCTGTCTGTTTACGTGGGCGACTGCCGTGATGTTGTCCGACTGGATCAATACCGGCTGACCCTGAAGCAGAGGTCTTGCCTGACTTAGGGCATTGTAAATGGCCCTTAGTTCCAGGATATTTATGTGAAGTGACGTTTCCATGCTTGACCACAAGCCCTGGAAATTTCTTCCCTGTGTGACTGCTCCCCAGCCTCTCAGGCTGGCATCCGTGGTCACCAGGACCCAATCCTGAATGCCGAATCTGCGGCCCTCTAGGAGATGAGCACTCTGTAACCACCACAGGAGAGACACCCTTGTCCTTGGAGACAGGGTTATCCGCTGATGCATTTGAAGATGCGATCCGGACCATTTTTCCAGCAGATCCCACTGAAAAGTTATTGCGTGGAATCTGCCGAATGGAATCGCTTCGTAAGAAGCCACCATCTTTCCCAAGACCCTTGTGCATTGATGTACTGACACTTGGCCTGGTCTTAGGAGGTTCCTGACTAGGTCGGATAACTCCCTGGCTTTCTCTTCCGGGAGAAACACCTTTTTCTGTACTGTGTCCAGAATCATTCCTAGGAACAGCAGACGTGTCGTCGGAATCAGCTGCGATTTTGGAATATTTAGAATCCATCCGTGCTGTCGTAGTACTACTTGAGATAGTGCTACTCCGACCTCTAACTGTTCCCTGGACCTTGCCCTTATCAAGAGATCGTCCAAGTAAGGGATAATTAAGACGCCTTTTCTTCGAAGAAGAATCATCATTTCGGCCATTACCTTGGTAAAGACCCGGGGTGCCGTGGACAATCCAAACGGCAGCGTCTGAAACTGATAGTGACAGTTCTGTACCACAAACCTGAGGTACCCTTGGTGAGAAGGGCAAATTGGGACATGGAGGTAAGCATCCTTGATGTCCAGAGACACCATATAGTCCCCTTCTTCCAGGTTCGCTATCACTGCTCTGAGTGACTCCATTTTGAACTTGAACCTTTTTATGTAAGTGTTCAAGGATTTCAGATTTAAAATGGGTCTCACCGAGCCGTCCGGCTTTGGTACCACAAACAGCGTGGAATAATACCCCTTTCCCTGGTGAAGGAGGGGTACCTTGATTATCACTTGCTGGGAATACAGCTTGTGAATGGCTTCCAATACCGCCTCCCTGTCGGGGAGAGATGTTGGTAAAGCAGACTTCAGGAACCGGCGAGGGGGAGACGTCTCGAATTCCAATTTGTACCCCTGAGATACTACCTGCAGGATCCAGGGGTCCACTTGCGAGTGAGCCCACTGCGCGCTGAAATTCTTGAGACGGGCCCCCACCGTGCCTGAGTCCGCTTGTAAGGCCCCAGCGTCATGCTGAGGACTTGGCAGAAGCGGGGGAGTGCTTCTGTTCGTGGGAAGAGGCTGTCTGCTGCAGTCTTTTTCCCCTTCCTCTGCCCCGGGGCAGATATGAGTGGCCTTTTGCCCGCTTGCCCTTATGGGGACGAAAGGACTGAGCCTGAAAAGACGGTATCTTTTTCTGCTGCGAGGTGACTTGGGGTAAAAAGGTGGATTTCCCAGCCGTTGCCGTGGCCACCAGGTCCGATAGACCAACCCCAAATAACTCCTCCCCTTTATACGGCAATACTGCCATATGCCGTTTGGAATCCGCATCACCTGACCACTGTCGCGTCCATAACCCTCTTCTGGCAGAAATGGACATCGCACTTACTCTTGATGCCAGAGTGCAAATATCCCTCTGTGCATCACGCATATATAGAAATGCATCCTTTAAATGCTCTATAGTCAATAATATATTGTCCCTGTCCAGGGTATCAATATTTTCAGTCAGGGAATCCGACCAAGCCACCCCAGCACTGCACATCCAGGCTGAGGCGATTGCTGGTCGCAGTATAATACCAGTATGTGTGTATATACTTTTTTGGATATTTTCCAGCTTTCTATCAGCTGGTTCCTTGAGGGCGGCCGTATCCGGAGACGGTAACGCCACTTGTTTTGATAAGCGTGTGAGCGCCTTATCCACTCTAGGGGGTGTTTCCCAACGCGCCCTAACCTCTGGCGGGAAAGGGTATAATGCCAATAATTTTTTAGAAATTAGCAGTTTTTTATCGGGGGAAACCCACGCTTCATCACACACCTCATTTAATTCATCTGATTCAGGAAAAACTACGGGTAGTTTTTTCACACCCCACATAATACCCTTTTTTGTGGTACTTGTAGTATCAGAAATGTTCAAAACCTCCTTCATTGCCGTGATCATGTAACGTGTGGCCCTACTGGAAAATACGTTTGTTTCCTCACCGTCGACACTGGAGTCAGTGTCCGTGTCAGTGTCTGTATCGACCTGAGGTAACGGGCGTTTTATAGCCCCTGACGGTGTTTGAGACGCCTGTACAGGTATTAACTGATTTGCCGGCTGTCTCATGTCGTCAACAGTCTTTTGTAAAGTGCCGACACTATCACGTAATTCTTTCCATAAGACCATCCAGTCAGGTGTCGACTCCCTAGGGGGTGACATCACTAACACAGGCAATTGCTCCGCCTCCACATCATTTTCCTCCTCATACATGTCGACACAGCGTACCGACACACAGCACACACACAGGGAATGCTCTGATAGAGGACAGGACCCCACTAGCCCTTTGGGGAGACAGAGGGAGAGTTTGCCAGCACACACCAGAGCGCTATATATATACAGGGATAACCTTAGATAAGTGTTTTTCCCTAATATAACTGCTGTATATATTAATATGCCAATTTAGTGCCCCCCCTCTCTTGTTTTACCCTGTTTCTGTAGTGCAGGACTGCAGGGGAGAGTCAGGGAGCCTTCCTCCAACGGAGCTGTGAGGAAAAAATGGCGCCAGTGTGCTGAGGAGATAGGCTCCGCCCCCTTATCGGCGGCCTTTCTCCTGCTTTTTAATGGAAAAATTGGCAGGGGTTAAATGCATCCATATAGCCCAGGAGCTATATGTGATGTATTTTTTGCCAAACAAAGGTTTTTTATTGCGTCTCAGGGCGCCCCCCCCCAGCGCCCTGCACCCTCAGTGACCGGAGTGTGAAGTGTGCTGAGAGCAATGGCGCACAGCTGCGGTGCTGTGCGCTACCTTATTGAAGACAGGACGTCTTCTGCCGCCGATTTTCCGGACCTCTTCACTCTTCTGGCTCTGTAAGGGGGCCGGCGGCGCGGCTCCGGGACCCATCCATGGCTGGGCCTGTGATCGTCCCTCTGGAGCTAATGTCCAGTAGCCTAAGAAGCCCAATCCACTCTGCACGCAGGTGAGTTCGCTTCTTCTCCCCTTAGTCCCTCGGTGCAGTGAGCCTGTTGCCAGCAGGTCTCACTGAAAATAAAAAACCTACTTTAAACTTTTACACTAAGCAGCTCAGGAGAGCCCCTTAGCCTGCACCCGTCTCGTTCGGGCACAAAAATCTAACCGAGGCTTGGAGGAGGGTCATAGGGGGAGGAGCCAGTGCACACCAGGTAGTCCTAAAGCTTTTTACTTTTGTGCCCAGTCTCCTGCGGAGCCGCTATTCCCCATGGTCCTTTCGGAGTCCCCAGCATCCACTAGGACGTTAGAGAAACTATGAAAGAACACATATTGATGCTGTGCGTGTATGTGTGTGTGTCATATGTGTTTCAGATGCTGTATGTGTATGCATCAACTGCAGCGTGTGTGTGTGTGTGTGTGTGTGTCTCAGGTGTTGCGTGTGTGTGAGTATCAGGTGTTGCGCGTGTATGTGTGTGTCTGGTGCTGTGCATGTATATGTATGTGTGTGTCTGGTGCTGCATGTGTATGTGTGTGTGTCAGGTGCTGCATGTGTATATGTGTGTCAGGTGCTGCACGTGTATGTGTGTGTGTCAGGTGCTGTATGTGTGTGTGTGTGTGTGTGTGTGTGTGTGTGTGTGTGTGTGTCAGGTGCTGCGCGTCTAGGTGTGTGTTAGGTGCTGTGCATGTATATGTGTGTGTTTGTGTGAGTGTCAGGTGTTGTGTGTCTCAAATGCCACGTGTGTGTATATATGTCTGTGTGTCAGTTGCTGCATGCATATATTACTGTT
>NC_086448.1:195004631-195042131 GCF_028390025.1 Pseudophryne corroboree
TATCATTGAAGAAATGGCTGCTTTAGTTCCACTGAAAGACACAACTAAAGCAAGAGATTTATATGAAGCTGTGAAAAATACATTACAGCGATTTTCTTTGTCATTTGCTAACATATCTGGCATAGCTACTGATGGTGCCCCTGCAATGATAGGTAACAGAGATGGACTTGTAAAATTGATAGAAGATGATGCAATTGCCTCCCAAAATTTCAGTATGATGAAATATCACTGCATAGTACACCAAGAAAATTTATGTGCAAAAGCTTTAAAGATGGCTAACGTCATGCAGATTGTCATCAAGGCTGTAAATTTCATAAGGTCCAAGGGATTGAATCATCGCCAATTCCAGGAATTCCTAAAATTTATGGATGCTGAGTATGGGGACATCATTTACTTTTCTGAAGTAAGATGGTTAAGTCGAGGGAAAATGCTGGCAAGATTTTATGATCTGAGAAATGAAATCAAGTCATTTATGGAATCTAAAACAAAATGTGTGCCAGAACTTGACGATGAAAACTGGCTCACAGATTTGGCATTTTTAGTCGACTTGACCACTCATTTAAATGAGTTAAACATGCGTCTTCAAGGTGAAAACCAATTGATCAGCACAATGTTTCAAACTATAACAGCGTTCGAAATGAAACTGAAACTATGGCATTCTCAAATGAAGGCAAAAAATTTGATGCATTTTAGCACATTGGCTAAACACGCCTCTGTGAACACGGAAAAATATACAGCCTTGCTTTTCAATTTGGTACAGGAATTTGAGAACAGGTTTCAAGATTTTAGAAAAAATCAGCCATCTTTTCTGATGTTTGCAACTCCATTTTCAGTGGACATTAATATATTACCTGCCAATTTGCAAATGGAATGCATAGAGCTCCAATCTGACATTCAACTGAAAGAAAAATTTGACCATGTCTCTTTAATGGACTTCTATAAGATATATGTTCCCAGAGAAAAATATCCTTCACTTCACAATCATGCCTTATTCATGTCATCGCTATTTGGAAGCACCTACATTTGTGAGCAGCTATTTTCAAGGATGAAGCACACAAAGAATAAAACTAGAACCAAAATATCTGATGAGCACCTTGAGCACTCACTGAGAATTGCAACAAGTTCCATCGAAGCAAATATGGATGCATTGGTGGCTGAGAAACAATGTCAAACATCTCACTAACTTCATTTCCAAGTAAGTTTAATATGTTAACTATGTTTTATATGTTTTTTTTGGATGATCAGGTATCGTTACTGTTATTTTATTTTATGTGCGGCCCAAACCAAATTGTCATCTTCTAATGTGGCCCAGGGAAGGTGAAAGGTTGGACACCCCTGCTCTATATGCTTCAGAGGTTGGAGGAGCAGCAAAAGGCCATTCAAGCCTATACAACTGACCACGATATAGGAGGTGGAATGCACCTGTCTCAAGCGCAGTGGAGAATGATTTCAACGTTGTGCAAGGTTCTGCAACCTTTTGAACTTGCCACACGTGAAGTCAGTTCAGACACTGCCAGCCTGAGTCAGGTCATTCCCCTCATCAGGGTTTTGCAGAAGAAGCTGGAGACATTGAAGGAGGAGTTAACACTGAGCGATTCCGCTAGGCATGTGGGACTTGTGGATGGAGCCCTTAATTCGCTTAACAAGGATTCACGGGTGGTCAATCTGTTGAAATCAGAGCACTACATTTTGGCCACCGTGCTTGATCCTAGATTTAAAACCTACGTTGTATCTCTCTTTCCGGCAGACACAAGCCTGCAGGGGTTCAAAGAACTGCTGGTGAGAAAATTGTCAAGTCAAGCGGAACGCGACCTGTCAACATCTCCTCCTTCACATTCTCCCGCAACTGGGGGTGCAAGGAAAAGGCTCAGAATTCCGAGCCCACCCGCTGGCGGTGATGCAGGGCAGTCTGGAGCGACTGCTGATGCTGACATCTGGTCCGGACTGAAGGACCTGACAACGATTACGGACATGTCGTCTACTGTCACTGCATATGATTCTCTCACCATTGAAAGAATGGTGGAGGATTATATGAGTGACCGCATCCAAGTAGGCACGTCAGATAGTCCGTACGTATACTGGCAGGAAAAAGAGGCAATTTGGAGGCCCTTGCACAAACTGGCTTTATTCTACCTAAGTTGCCCTCCCACAAGTGTGTACTCCGAAAGAGTGTTTAGTGCCACCGCTCACCTTGTCAGCAATCGGCGTACAAGGTTACTTCCAGAAAATGTGGAGAAGATGATGTTCATTAAAATGAATTATAATCAATTCCTCCATGGAGACATTCACCAGCAGCAATTGCCTCCACAAAGTACACAGAGAGCTGTGATGGTGGATTCCAGTGGGGACGAATTGATAATCTGTGAGGAGGGGGATGTACACGGTGATGAATCGGAGGATGATGATGAGGTGGACATCTTGCCTCTGTAGAGCCAGTTTGTGCAAGTAGAGATTAATTGCTTCTTTTTTGGTGGGGGTCCAAACCAACCCGTCATTTCAGTCACAGTCGTGTGGCAGACCCTGTCACTGAAATGATGGGTTGGTTAAAGTGTGCATGTCCTGTTTATACAACATAAGGGTGGGTGGGAGGGACCAAGGACAATTCCATCTTGCACCTCTTTTTTCTTTCATTTTTCTTTGCGTCATGTGCTGTTTGGGGAGTGTTTTTTGGAAGGGCCATCCTGCGTGACACTGCAGTGCCACTCCTAGATGGGCCAGGTGTTTGTGTCGGCCACTTGGGTCGCTGAGCTTAGTCACACAGCTACCTCATTGCGCCTCTTTTTTTCTTTGCGTCATGTGCTGTTTGGGGAGTGTTTTTTGGAAGGGCCATCCTGCGTGACACTGCAGTGCCACTCCTAGATGGGCCAGGTGTTTGTGTCGGCCACTTGGGTCGCTGAGCTTAGTCATCCAGCGACCTCGGTGCAAATTTTAGGACTAAAAATAATATTGTGAGGTGTGATGTGTTCAGAATAGACTGAAAATGAGTGGAAATTATGGTTATTGAGGTTAATAATACTTTGGGATCAAAATGACCCCAAAATTCTATGATTTAAGCTGTTTTTTAGGGTTTTTTGAAAAAAACACCCGAATCCAAAACACACCCGAATCCGACAAAAAAAATTCGGTGAGGTTTTGCCAAAACGCGTTCGAACCCAAAACACGGCCACGGAACCGAACCCAAAACCAAAACACAAAACCCGAAAAATTTCCGGTGCACATCTCTAGCCATAACCCCATTTTTAGTCATGTTGTACAGTGCCATATACAAATAAAGCCCCTGTACAGTGCCACATACATATAAAAACACCAAAAAATGGGTGCCTCTACAGTGCCAAATACATATATGCCCCCACAGTGCCAGATACATATATTCCTCCACAGTGCCAGATACATATATTCCTCCACAGTGCCAGATACATATATTCCTCCACAGTGCCAGATACATATATTCCCCCACAGTGCCAGATACATATATGTCCCCACAGTGCCAGATACATATATGTCTCCATAGTGCCAGATATGCCCCCACTGCCAGATACACATCTCCCCAGTGCCAGATATGCCCCTACTGCCAGATACATATATCCCCAGTGCCAGATATGCCCCCAGTGTAAGATACACATGTCCCCCCCAGTGCCAGATATGCCCCCAGTGCCAAATACACATGTCCTCCCAGTGCCAGATATGCCCACAGTGCCAGATACACATGTCCCCCCAGTGCCAGATATGCCCACAGTGCCAGATATACCCTCAGTGCCAGATACACATGTCCCCCCAGTGCCAGATATGCCCGCAGTGCCAAATATGCCCCCACTGTCAGCTACACATCTCCCCAGTGCAAGATATGCCCCCACTGCCAGCTACACGTCTCCGCAGTGCCAGATACACGTCCTCCCAGTGCCAGATATGCCCCCAGTGCCAGAAACACATGTCCCCCCAGTGCCAGATATGCCCCCAGTGCCAGATACACGTCCCCCCAGTGCCAGATACATATATCCCCAGTGCCAGATATGCCCCCAGTGTAAGATACACATGTCCCCCCCAGTGCCAGATATGCCCCCAGTGCCAAATACACATGTCCCCCCAGTGCCAGATATGCCCACAGTGCCAGATATACCCTCAGTGCCAGATACACATGTCCCCCCAGTGCCAGATATGCCCGCAGTGCCAAATATGCCCCCACTGTCAGCTACACATCTCCCCAGTGCCAGATATGCCCCCACTGCCAGCTACACGTCTCCCCAGTGCCAGATACACGTCCTCCCAGTGCCAGATATGCCCCCAGTGCCAGAAACACGTCCCCCCAGTGCCAGATATGCCCCCAGTGCCAGATACACGTCCCCCCAGTGCCAGATACATATATCCCCAGTGCCAGATATGCCCCCAGTGTAAGATACACATGTCCCCCCCAGTGCCAGATATGCCCCCAGTGCCAAATACACATGTCCCCCCAGTGCCAGATATGCCCACAGTGCCAGATATACCCTCAGTGCCAGATACACATGTCCCCCCAGTGCCAGATATGCCCGCAGTGCCAAATATGCCCCCACTGTCAGCTACACATCTCCCCAGTGCCAGATATGCCCCCACTGCCAGCTACACGTCTCCCCAGTGCCAGATACACGTCCTCCCAGTGCCAGATATGCCCCCAGTGCCAGAAACACGTCCCCCCAGTGCCAGATATGCCCCCAGTGCCAGATACACGTCCCCCCAGTGCCAGATATGCCCCCAGTGCCAGAAACACATGTCCCCCAGTGCCAGATATGCCCCCAGTGCCAGATACACGTCCCCCCAGTGCCAGATATGCCCCCATTGTAATATACACATGTCCCCACACTGCGCCACCCCAAGTACTGCTCACCGCCATGCTGCTGCTCTGCTCAGTCTGCTGCTTGTGAGAGGAGAAGAGCGCAGTGTGCGCCTCTCCTGCCCCTCAGTCTCCACTCTCCGGCGGCGTTGATTCTCTCTAATTAGGCGCCGGTCCGTGAGCCAATCAGAGTTTGCGGGCTGGCAGCTAAGACTCCTGATTGGCTGCTGGTCCGCAAGCTCTGATTGGCTCACGGACCGGCGCCGGGCACTGCAGACTATGGCAGCAGGAGGTGCCGCTGCAGCTTATGATCCGCTTGCAAAGATAGAAAGAGCCGTATGTGGCTCGAGAGCCGCGGGTTGGTCACCGCTGGTGTAGTGGATAATTAAAACACTTGACCATTTATTATAAATGGTCAACTGTTTTAATTAATCACAGTGTATATTCATGTATTTTAATCCGATAACCCCAAGCGCCATCTTTTTCTGCTATTATTGTTTATATTTAAGGAGACCTACATACTCCTTTGGTGTCAGCTGGTAGTTGCGCAGTGACAGCCTTTGTTTTTGCTTTTGTCTTATACCATTCCGTCCTGTAACTGCATGTACGGTATTGGCCGCTGGCAATCTTGTGGGAAAGGGGAGTTTCCTGGCAGCTGAACCCCCCTACATTTGTTTATGCAGGTTGTATGTAAAACTGGAGAAAACTACCTTGCATGCCCACTGCTTGTATCTGTTTGTCCCTGCATTATCTGAGCATAGGAAGTATAACCCATCTTGTGTGCACCGAAATATGGAACTAACACAGCACAATAACATAGAAAAAGTACAACAGTTTATGTCTTTGTTTCTTCTTATAGTGAACTCCAAAACTAGTTAGATGAAATAAAAAATAAGCAAAAATGGGACTGAATGTGTGATGGTAGGTTTGGGCTTGTGCGCGGGAGGTGGGCCCTGAACACTATGCCTAACCCTAGCTCTTGAAAAAGTAGCTCCAATTTAATTTATTCAGGCTATTATCTGAGATCTAGTTGGTTATACATGTCTCAGTATCCAGCTCTAATTGCACTATCAGTGGAAACAGAGGGGTCTATTCATTATCCCTTAATTTCTACAAAAACAATAACATTTTCATCAAATTTTTAAGAAATGACGTATTGTGGCCATTCTTTATAAAGGTAATGAAGGAGATATAGGCCACAGGGGGTTCTTGGCTTTATTAACTTCACCATCTCAGTGAAAATGTCACCCACCTTGGAGTAACCCCATTTACAAGTATGTTGTAGGTGACCTAGAATCTGCAATAGGTTACTTGCTTTATGATTAATAAAATCCAGGCACAAACACACTATAGTCTCTTTTGTACCACATACATGGCTGTTTCTAGACAATTTGGCCCCCACTGTGAACAGTAAAAAAAATGCCTCCAGGATCCCTCACAGTCAGGCATTTGGTGGCTGGGCAGTGCTGGTTGGGCAAGGTCCCTGTCACCGACCCCCAGTTGAGTAGCCCTGGCAGCCATGGAGAGAGTGACAGCGGGCATTCATGGCAAAGAGGATCTAGGTGCTACCATGGGGATATAGACAGCAATGGTAGAATTTGAAATGGAGAGCCAGGTGGAATTAGCTTTCCAGCAGTCAATCGGGAGCAGGCGCTCATGATTGGCTGCCTGTCAGTGGGCTCCGATTGGCTGACGTCCGGCACCCCATTTGAAATGCCGACAGCGCTGTCGGCTAAAGAAGCACCACTGCTACTTGGGCCTGGCACCCCATACACAGTTCGTCTGCCCCTAGAAATTACCCTGACCCCATATTTAATGGTTTCATGTAATTGTATATTCACAGTGCCTTTGCTACAATTAGGTGAACCTAGGCAGCTACCTAAGGTGTCAATGGTTAGTGGATGCCTAATTAACTCTAGGAGTGACTTATTCATCCATTGGAACAGAGGACCGTGTGCCTTGTAAGGTAAGAAGTAGTGGGGGTCAGGGTGCCAAGTTGGAGAGGAAGGTGTCAATTTTTGAGAGGGGACGAGTGCTGTTTTGTGGGCTGCCAGTGCTGTCACTATATTTACAGTCCTGTATTTGTTTGGGTATATGCAGTCTTGCTGTGCTCTAAATAAAACAATACATAATAAATGCACTTCATTGACCAGCGTAACATTGCATGCTTAGTTCAATAGATAAAGAACATTTTTAATTATGACCAACAGAGGTCTAATTCTTAAAAGTCCTACGTTATTTGCAACTCAAATACACTTTCAGTGGTGTTTGGACTGTAAATAGTATGTAATAAGGAAACAGGTTACAGGTAGTTTCGCTTTAGTGTCTGCACCTAATCCTAATGTGTGCTCCTTTAATTACCTGGGTGTTTGCAAAGGCATGGCTATTGGCCTTTAAGGCACTAGTAAGAGTTGCACTAGTCTTGAACCAACAGACTATATAGCTGTGGAAGTTGAAGAATATGAGGCATTTTCTGGTTATCATTTTATTTAGTTTGGTCAGGTTCCAAGGCTATACATTAAAGGTAACTACAAAATCCAATTAGCATGCCAGGGCTGCTCTACAACTGGTTTCATTTGAAAAGGATCAAAGAATTTTATTTCCTAAACCATTCTGTTCATTAACAATAGAATACCAAGTTTTACAACCAGGCCTGGTGTTTAGAGTCCTCGTGGATTAATCAAGGGGAAAGTTAGGAAAGATAAAACATATAAAGCACATCACAAAATGAAGCATAGCATGTTCATACATTCTTCCTGGATTGATAATTACAAATGTATGTCTAAAACAGGCAGTTTGTCTAATGATCTGCTCTCTTGGCCAAAAGATGAATGCAATCCTAACGCAGAGCCTGGGAGGAACTAGAGGGGAAAATTTCAACACCTTGTATGTTACTGATTATGTGTATGACCATCCAAAGAATGCCTATGAGAGATAAACCCAATCCAGGGGGGAAAGTGTAACAAAATATATTAATGCAATCATTTTGTTCGTAGTTGCATTCATATGCATTATGTTATTAACTGTAAATGCTGTCATCGAGTGTCCTGATAAAGACATCTTTCTCTTGTTCTATGATAAATAATGAGACAGTACTTAAATATGATCATTAGATTCAAGGCTTGGCTTCGGGGACTTCACAGATCAAGTAGCACAGAAGCGCTAACTGTGGTTAAGCTTTATTATTATTATTATTATTATTATTATTATTATATTTTCATTATTTTATATTATATGGCGCTGCAAGGGTTCCGCAGCACCTAACAGTACATAAACAAATAAGTAAAACAAGAAAACAGCAACTTACAGTGCAAGACAATGTAAAACAAGTACAAGGTATATACACATAGGCCCTCATTCCGAGTTGTTCGCTCGGTATTTTTCATCGCATCGCAGTGAAAATCCGCTTAGTACGCATGCGCAATGTTCGCACTGCGACTGCGCCAAGTAACTTTACTATGAAGAAAGTATTTTTACTCACAGCTTTTTCTTCGCTCCGGCGATCGTAATGTGATTGACAGGAAATGGGTGTTACTGGGCGGAAACACGGCGTTTCAGGGGCGTGTGGCTGAAAACGCTACCGTTTCCGGAAAAAACGCAGGAGTGGCCGGAGAAACGGTGGGAGTGCCTTGGCGAACGCTGGGTGTGTTTGTGACGTCAACCAGGAACGACAAGCACTGAAATGATCGCACAGGCAGAGTAAGTCTGGAGCTACTCTGAAACTGCTAAGTAGTTAGTAATCGCATTATTGCGAATACATCGGTCGCAATTTTAAGAAGCTAAGATTCACTCCCAGTAGGCGGCGGCTTAGCGTGTGTAACTCTGCTAAATTCGCCTTGCGACCGATCAACTCGGAATGAGGGCCATTGTTGCATCAAGGGACATAACACTGAGATAAGCATTAGGATGCTAGGTGCCGTTGTAGAGAGCATGGAATAGAAGATAGTCTAAGTAATTAAAAGGAAAAGCACATGAGGAGAGAGGGCCCTGCTCGTGAGAGCTTACATTCTCACCTTATTCCATTATGTACAGAGAATGCAATAATGCAAGGTTCTACAGCGCAGGGTTCAAGAGGCACACTATATTCAGTTTTAAAAATGCATGATAACATTTCAATCACAAGTAAATTATATTCATTTATTTTACAAATAACCAAAACTTATATTATATGAAGTAGTATATTTGTTGAGTATAGGTTTGCTAAAAAAAATTAGGCAAAATATATCATAGGTTTACCTATGAAATATATAAAGGAAAATAGTACAGTGAACCAGTGTTTACATTTCATTAAGCACTTACAGGACAAAACATTTATTTTACAGTATTTATTGTAATGATTAAAGAAGTAAACTGTTGGAACCTGATGGGAAGTGATTAATTATGTATCCAACTCGCCACGAATTACAGTAGTGGATACCAATGTACACGAGCATTTCAGTACTGCTCCAGATTCATGACCACTGCTTTAAAAACCAACTGTTCTGCAATGCCTAAAACACACACTAATAAGTAGTGGCAAGAGTTTACACTGCAACATTTCCGCATGAAAGGGCCAAGTGAAGCGACAGGGATGCGAATGGATGATTCTTCGCACTCCAGATCTCCTGCCAATAGAAAAAATGGGGCTCGGCTCATTGGCTCCATCCGAAGGTGGCGTTAGTTCCCACTGTCAAGTTATGAAAAATGTCAGTTTTCTGAGCTTGATAAATAGAGGGCACTAGTGATGAATGGGCCTGTTACATAAACATGCAGAAACTACTGTATAATGGGCCTGTCCACCTTAATGAATAGATCCCTGTGTAAGTTGTTTAGATATTTATGCACAATTTGGACAAAATGGAGAAACACAAATACAACTGGTATGGAATGCTTCCATACATGTACATTTCTTCAATACACAATATGGTCAAATGATTAAAAATGAAAATGTCCAAATGTGTGAGTAAGAATGGAGTTGTGTAAATGTTATCTCTACCTCTCTAATACATGCAATCACACACACATGTATTTTGTACAGGATGTACCCTACATTATCATGGGTTTAGTATGAAACCTGAAGCACATCAGCAGGGGGTGCAAGACACAAATTTATTTGTCCCCACTTATACCAGTAAGTTACCAACCTGATATTGCTATCACTGTTGAGAGCTCAACAATCAATCCTACCCCACAAGCTCACTGCCTAGGTATCATACTTGACTCAGAACTGTCCTTTGCTCCCCACATTCAATCTGTCTCAAAATCATGTTACATATGCATCTAAAAAACATATCCAAAATACGACCATACCTTACACAAGACACTGCAAAAACTCTAATCCATGCACTCATCATCTCCCGCATTTATTACTGCAATAGTCTTCTTACTGGTCTTCCCAAAAAGAGACTCTTACCACTACAATCCATTCTGAATGCAGCTGCAGGGCTAATCTTCCTCGCTAGACGTTCATCGTCTGCAGATCCACTCTGTCAGTCCCTCTATTGGTTACCTGTATTCTACCGTGTTAAATATAAAATACTTTTACTCACACACAAGGCCATTAACCAAACTACACCAATGTACATCTCTTCGCTTATCTCAAAATATCTCCCAACCCAACCTCTCCGCTCTGCACAAGATCCATGTCTCTCATCCACACTCATTACTTGCTCCCATGCACGATTGCAGGACTTTCTTCGGGCTGCACCCACTCTGTGGAATGCCCTCCCACACACACAATAAGACTCTCCCCTAGTCTTCAAGCGTTCCCTGAAAACTCACCTCTTCAGGCTAGCTTATCACATTCCTGAACCACTCACTTAACCTTCCTTAGCTTTCCTATCCAGTTATATCCCCACTGCACAGTCCACACATATCCTCCACATATTTTCTCTTTGTTCACTTTCCCTTCCTTCTGACCCTTGTTCATCATTGCTGTGATGTGATATCAGGCAGCCCATCTAGAACCTTTGCAATCCGGTGGACAACAATGCAATAGATAGCACCTATCCTTGTGTATCAATACCTATTTCCCTATAGATTGTAAGCTTGTGAGCAGGGCCTTCCTACCTCTAAGACTGTTTGTTATTACCCAGTTTTGTTTTATCATTATGTACAATTGCAAAGTGCAACAGAATTTGCTGCACTATATAAGAAACTGTTAATAAATAAATACCAGGGAACATGTAAGAAAATGAGTGCATAAGAAATGGATGTCCAGAGCCTTCAATAAAAACATTTTCTAAACTTAAAAATAGAAACTACAGAATCTGATTGGCTCATACAGATGATACACCCATTTTCTTTCTTTGAACTAGTTTGTATGAACGTTCTCCATCATGCTTAAACCAGCCGGTTGCTATTTTGAGATGTTACCTTCGGGGGCCTTATCATTCAGAGCTACAGCAAAGTCATAGCTAATTACTGAATGCTGGTATCCCACTAGTGACTCCCTAATTAAATCACCTCTAAATAGGATTTAAACTACTATAATTGTTTGTTTGGTTTGGACAACTTCGTCACATTTTAATAATATGATTGGTTCACATTATAATATTTTTGTAATATTTTAAAGTTCAGAAAGTGGCAGTCTCCTTATTAAAGATGCAACTTTCCACTAACTGCACCTACTGAACACCCATCATAAAGCTGTAAGTCAAGGTACAATGACATCAGATCAGTCTGGGTCTCCATGTGCACCCTGTTTTACAAATGACCAACAATGTTAAGACTACCGGTGATTTCACCTCTATTTTGGCTTTATTAAAATAAAGCAGAAAAACTCTTCATAGCACAAATAGACTACCATAGAAAGTAAGGCCATAAATCACTGCACCAGTCTTATCAATGTTTGCAATGTTTTTGTACTTTGATGTCTGACTGTCAGGTTGCCTAAAATATACAGATGTGAAAATAAATAATCTATACCCAATGTTACTTACAGTAAAACTACAGTCCCAAACAAATGTCATATAATTTATATCCACCAATACATTTCTCAATAACATATTTCTTTTTGTTTATAATTAACTTAAAAAATGTTTAAAAGATAGATGGCTGCTCTCATTTAACAAATTATTATTATTATTATTATTATTATTATTATTATTATTATTATTATTTTATACAAGGATTCACTTTTTACATAGTAGTCATATTGTTTTGGATTTGATTATTTTCTTATGCCTTTTAGACATAAATATGTTATATTGATCATATAAAAATAATCTTGCTCTGAATTGTATTTATTGTAAACATTTTTGTTCAAGTATATTAATAGGAAATATTTGATATTTATTTTCCTTCCTGAAAACCATTTATCAATCTAGAAATGTATTGATGCTTTTAGTTTAGAAGGTAAGAAGACTGTTGTCAAATAATATAAGCTAGCTTCCTGTCATCAGAAACAAAACAAAAGCATGAGTGTTTTTATTGAATAAATATTGACAAATGTTTTAATGTTATATAGACATATAAATGTACCCAAATTACATGTTCATTGCCTTATATGTCTGCAACCACTTACATGGAAAAACGTTGTGACCAAGCTGTCTCTGTTCATGTCCACATTTTTTTTAAGTGACTGGTTGAACATGTACCTAAAAATAGCAGTAGCTTCGTAAAAGCACATACGTGTGTGTGTGTGTGTGTGTGTGTGTGTGTGTGTGTGTGTGTGTGTGTGTATATTTTTTTTCTCTGTATCTACATATGTAGGTATGTATATGCATGTGTAGATAGATAGATAGATAGATAGATAGATAGATAGATAGATAGATAGATAGATAGATAGATAGATAGATATTAATACAGAGAAGAAATACTAAGGTAATCATGGAAAAGTATATTTAATCAGCAGATAAAATCATAGGTATTTTTAAATATTAATAGTATGTAAAGACGTTAACATTTAATTAAATACAAATAATTGTAATGTATGATTGTCTGTTTACAGCAACTTGTCTACATTCTGGTATACTGTACTGTATTGTCATTTATAATGTGCATCAATATTACTTAGCTGCACTTAAGGGACATTCACTGTATGTGCGTCTTATCAATAGAACAGCCATTCAAAACTTACTAATATGAATTTTCAGCATATTTTGTTATTCTAAACTGATTGCTAGAATATGTGGAGTTTGCAATGGTCTGGAGAACCCAGTTTAGTAAGCTAACCTATCATAAAGAGTAGTTTACTAAAGTTACAAGTTTTACTCATCTTTGTAAATGTATATGTATTTCCAATGCAAAATAAGGATATTATATATTTTTTTTTAAACAGCTATGCCATATATAATGTTTTTCCTTCCTAACAAGTTAAGCAATTTTTCAGGCATGTGTGTGATAGACATCATTTTTATATTTCCTTTTACAAACCACTATCTCCTTTTCTATACCTCTCTTGAGCGTAAGCACATGTGACTGCCATAGTCTCACAGCTCTCAGTATAACATGTGATAGTAGATGGGGGAACAAGTGGAGATATCAGTTCACAGAGCAAACACACAGCACAGTATATGGCTGTCATCCACAGACACAGTCAGATTGCTACACAGATAGAGGCTATCAGACTATTAGCATGTTATGGGAAGTCAGAGAAGTGAAAATTTTACAGTGAAATCAGAGCTCTGAGGGGTATTCCGAAACCTCTCTGCTGATTACGCTGTTTGCCATGTTATTATGGTTACCATGGTAGAAAGTGACACTGATGAAAATCTAAGTAATTATCAAGAAACAGAACAAGAAGAGAACATAATTACCACACTGCTTCTTATAGTACGCCGCAGTGATTTAAGTACAAAAAAAAGAAAAGAAAAATACAATTTTTATGTGATTGTTAATGCAAAAATAGAAAATATTTCCAGTAACTTGATTGGGTTTGGATGTGAACACAGATCTAAGGAGGCATCAATTGCATAACTTTTCCCATGTTTGCATGAAGCTCTTTAGTAAATATCTCATTATCCAGAGAAGTACATTTGCCTGACTTCAAGTGATGTAAGGATTAAAAGAAACTGTTTAGTTATAATACTTCAATTTATTTTTAGTAAAATATTCTTCATATTGAGTTCAATGAAAATGTAATACACTCCTGATATTCTTGGTGATCTTAATACACCTGATGATTTCCAGTTTCTTATGTGATTGTGTTTCAAATATTCATACCAATTAAATTTAAATAATGTCTCTTAGATTTTGATTTTACAGTTTAATACTGCAAAATGTATCAAGCCTTGATAAAGAAATAAAGTGGAGAGATAAAGTGCCGGCCAATTAGCTCCGGTCATTTTACAGGCTGTATTTCAAAAATGATAGTTAAGACCTGATTTGTTGGTACTTTATCTCTCTCCATTTTATATCTCACCAAGGCTTGCTACATCTTTCCCATAATAGACAAAACATTTCATGTAAATATCCACTAAACCTAACACTGAAATCTTTAAATACCAACCATACAGATAAGTTTTACCTCTCAGCTCCTCCCTCATGTTCCAGGTGATAAGCTGACAATGCAATATTTTAAAAGGCAGTGAAATCGTTGCCCCTAGCACACTGGATATTATATTGTGCATGTATATATATATATATAGAGAGAGAGAGAGAGAGAGAGAGAGAGAGAGAGCAAAGAAAAGGACGGCGTCACTCCAGGTCTTGTGCAAAAGCAAATACTTTAAACGTATACAAAAATCCCAGTGTCATTTCCAACGTTTCAGGGCCCGTAGCCCCTTTGTCAAGGAGTCATTGAAATAGGAAGGACCAGGCGTGCCGGGCATCAAAGTGATCTATATATATATATATATATATATGGATCCCAAATCGGTCTGGCACTCTCCCAACTGGCTTGAAGTTACCCCGGTGCCCTCTGAAGAAATAATACAGAAGTCCAAAATGACACAGCGGCACTCGAGGATTTTTTCGTGCAGTAAATGAAGTTATATTTCAAAAGAAATATAACTTCATTTACTGCACGAAAAAATCCTCGAGTGCCGCTGTGTCATTTTGGACTTCTATATATATATATATATATATAGAGAGAGAGAGACTTTGGACGGACCGGCACTCGCCCCTCAGTAAATGACACCCCGGTGCCTTCTGGAATAAATGATGTAGACGCCTCGTTCAAACAGCAGCGGCACTCGTGGGATTTGTAGTCAAAACAAACGTGTATTTCACATCAAATAGCCGACGTTTCGGGGCACACACGCCCCTTTGTCAAGGTGAGTAACATACAAACAATAAATAAGTGCATACCTTTATATTGTGAAGAAGCCCGCCAGTGCAACCTGTTCGGATCAGCGCCACGGACTTCCGTCACGTTGCTGGTCCTTCTCCTATGACGTCACCCGCCTTGCGCCGCCTGGTCGTCTTAGCAACCGCGACGCTGGCTGGCCCCGTCATCCAGACTGTGTACATTCCACTCTCCCCAAGTGCCAGGTTCACCCAGTGAATCTCCTATAACAACAGAGACCCTACACCTTATAGAAACAGGGCACACGCTGGAAAACAATGCATTACACTTACTTACATTAGTAACTTATCGGTGGATAAAGTTGGAGACAGGACCTGTCAAAGATGATTAATAAGGGCTAACCTTAGCCCTTATTAACCGTGGCCACTAGCTTTCTCATGCACCCCTGTGTGGACTTTATTATCCTGAACCTGTCTCAGCTGTTCTTTAGCAATCATCTTTGAGCCAGTGCAATAGGTGACTAGTGTGCCTTTAAAAGCCATAAAGTCTGTGGCAGGTACACATTACATCTAGCAGGCAGATGATGCAGCAGTGAAGTAGTCAGGTTTTAAGACTCTGTGATAGTGTAGGACCTGCATGAAGGTGGGGTACCTTGAAAATTGGTATGCAGGCTTCCGTGCATTGGCCAATCCACCAACTAAACCCCCATCATTTATTTATTGAATTGTTGAGGATAAGTGAGTTTACTTTGGTGAGTGCTGGGTTCTCTGTTTGTATTTATTAGAGCGATGTGGTCATGGGCTACATGCACCCCGCCCTGTGAGTGGTAAGTACAGCTGTGTACCCCGCTTCTGTGGTGGAGAGTGCAGTGTTACATGCACCCCACCCTGTGAGTGGTAAGTGCATAGCTGTGCCCCGCTTCTGGTGTGGTGAGTGCTGTGGTTTTTCCTCTGTGTGTGTATATATATATATATATATATATATACATTATATATATATATATATATATATATATATACACACACATTTTATATATATATATATATATATATATATATACATACATACACACACACACACACACACACACACACACACACACATATATTTTCCCCCTGTATACTATATATATATATATATATATATATATATACTTGTATTTTTTTAGTCACATGCCTTCAGCTGGACCAAACTGCAGGGGAGAATTGCAGTGAAATCAGTCATGCAGTCTCCTTCCCAACTGGAGCTTTTTTGGTTTTAAGGTACAGCCACGATTCCAGTCTGAAGTCTACATTTTGAATACTGGCAGTGAGTGTACCCCCTGTTTTTTCCCTTGAGGGTTCCTTTACCCATATTGTCACATGGGTGTTGTATTCTTGTTATGCTCTTTGAATCACAGGGGATAGTAGGTGATTCTGAATGAGTTGCATTAAGCACCTTCTTTTTTTATATTGCACAAAAGCACTAGTCACTTTAAGATAAAGTGCACTTTATTCATTCATCTCACCCTCTTTCTGCCCGGGTGAAAAAAATCATCTCTGAATGAGTATACCAGACCGGGACAGAGGACAGAGGAAAGACCATCTCTTTTGAAAGAACCTGATAAGAGCTTGCTATTCACATGTATCTGGTACGCATATGCTAATCACTATGAGGATTTACTATGCACAGACCACTTTATAAGCACTGAAGGCGCAGGAATTTTACTATTTATGAACATTCTTAAAGGACCTATTGAAATATAGGTCAATCGATATAGATATATATATATATATATATATATATATATATATAGTAATCTAAAATGGAATATGAGCTTCATCTGTAGAAATATATATGCAATAGTATTATATAAGAAATGTTGTCCTTTAAATCTTTAAATACTACTAAGTGGCAGTCTTTGGCCCCTTGAAAGATACATTTTATGTATGTTACATATTTATATCTCCCTTATCAGTTGGATTGAGAAATGTATTATTGACTATTCAACTTTATTTAACACGTTGGTTTCAAATAGGGAATCTATTAAAGAGTGTGTCCAAAATGGAAAGACCAAATAAGTCTGGATATTTGTTCTTCATTTGCAGAAGATCTGGCAGCCATGTTTTTATAATGCCTCCTATAATATATCTACGTCATTTTAGTACTGTGTTGCAGAAGAAAGATTTATATAAGCACTCTTACAGGACTAGAACCCTTGTTTTCTATGTAAAACAAAGAAATAAAATTGTGTAAAGGTAATGACTAATTTGCTTACATGTATTTGTTGTGTTTATAATATTAAATAATTAGAGAAAATAACAACCATCCACTGGTCATCATAATATTGCTATCGTTTATTCTTTTTTACTTAATCCATGAAGAATCTCAATATTTCAAAAATATTTCGATACATTAGATAAAATCGAGTCCCAAACGCAATTACTAGTGTATATGTTATTTTATTACGTGGAACTATACTGTACATGATGAAAATATCATTTTTGCCATTGGTCATACAACTGTATATACAACTAAACGTTTAATTCCGATAAACTAGTACAGTAATTAACGAAATTAAAATCTATAGTATTCTCCACTGATTAATAACAAGAATTTAGTTTCTAGATAAAATCACATTGTCTGGTCGGGGAAACCTTGCTATTTTGACCCTGTCTCGGTACATTTATCTATCTGATTAAACAGATTAATGGGATATCATGTGAACATGAAGAACCAGGCATTTGGGTTACAGTGACATGATGAAGGATAAGACCATAATACTACATATAACAGTGTATCAGAGCTGGGATTTGGAGTGTGTGTGTGGGGGGGGGGGGGGGGTTAAATAAAGGCGTAATGTGTGCCCAGTTTGGAGGAAATCTGTTTGCATCTTACATGTTCACTCAGTTGAGGAGCAATTATAATATATTTTGGTTTTTAAATACAATTTAATTATTTTCGTTTTCCTAACCTGACTAGTTTATGGATCCACCAAGCTACAATATGTTTAATCCTCAACAACTCTATACTCGGTGATATCACACAGATCTTATTACATCCACCGGACAATTTCGTGTTCATCATGGGCTATATTGGGTAGTAACTTACATGAATGATAACTCATGCTTCTCCTCATATTAGTTATAATAATAATAATAATAATAATAATAATAATAATAATAATAGTATTGTGGTGTATCAAATCGCGAATATCAAAAGCGTTGTAAAAATAAATAAATAAATATGTGTTATTGAGATGTATATAATGTAATACCCGCACTACAGAAAATGAAATAACTACCACATATTCTTGCGTCAAGTACTACATTATAACTAGAACTATGCATGGAAGGTGAATAATTCGTAAACATGTAATATAAATATTTGTGAAAAGACATTCCTTCTAAAGCATAAATGTTTAGTAACCAACCCATGTTATGCACAGAATTCTAACTGCTGTGTGCACAGAGGTGTGTACGGATGTATAGAGTAAGCAGCAGGGTGATCTCACTTCTACGAGTTAATCATCTCCAGATATTACTGGAATCATATATTTGTAAAAGACCTTTCTAACTAATTATAGACTACACAATACTAAACCCTTAATTTGTGGCTATTATTATTTTCCACCTTTATCATAGCCAAGGTAGAGACTAAACTAGATTTAAAATTACATTGCCAAGATGTTCCATCATTTCCTACCCATACTTTGCTAAATTAACTGCAGGGACTTTAACATGTATAGAAATATTCCAGTAACCACATTCTCCCTGCCCTATAGTATGTCGTGTTGTTTCACTACATTGAATGTTAGGTATATTTTAATATGTGTGTGTGTGTGTGTGTGTGTGTGTGTGTGTGTGTGTGTGTGTGTGTGTGTGTGTGTGTGTGTGTGTGTGTGTGTGTGTGTGTGTGTGTGTGTGTGTGTGGTATGTTGTACGTAGTAATGTAGTATGTTGTTTTGTGGTTGCTCTATACTGTAAAATTATGTCGTTTTGTCTTTTTATATTTAATGCAAAGTGCATATACAGTAACTCTCGTAAGTACATAGGTATAGACAGTAAAAGTATATTAAATAAACTGCGTTATAACATCAGCCAATGCGGTCTTAATAAAACAATGAATTGTGATTTGAACCTGTCAATGTTTTTTTATATATATATATATATATATATATATATATATATAAAAAATCATGATTTTAATGTATTAGTTACAATGTTAACATGTGTGTACAGAAACTTTTTACCGGCTATTCTTCCTACCTCTCAACGAACCACACTTGGCACATACATTTTAACAGCATAGATATTTATTTTTTTATTTATCTATTTATTTATTTATTTATTCAATCAATCAATCAATCATTGATTTTAATGAATGGCCAAGACAGCACATTCCACTCCTGCCCCTGGAACCGTACAGATATTACGTTTGAGAAATGAGTTCCATTCCCTCCCCTACAAAATGAAGACTATAATGTTAGTAAAACAATTCAAACGAGGAGTGGATGATACTGAAAAGTGAGATTGATTTCAATCTTTGGAAATGAAGTTCAGGTAAACAAGAAGCTTTTCCTGATCAGTCCATAGAGCTGCATTTTTCATACCACAATAATGAGCAGACACGAATCTTGAATATTGTTGGAAAATGAAGCCTTGAACTTTACCCAGTAGTAAAGAAGAATGTCAAAGTTGATGAATTTACAAGCGGTATATCCTTGACTTGAGCAGATTAAAGATTAATCCGAAGGCTGTAGGCAGCATTGCAGTGTTACTGGACGCACAACTGGTAGCACAGCGCATGTTTTGCTCTAAAATTCCATATATTTTATACACTACAAATTACACCAAGTTTAATCACAGGAAACAACATAACATGGAGGATATAGGAAAGGATCATTTAAAAGAATAGCATTATCACCGTATTAAAGTCACAGTCTGCTAATGACAGGATCTGCAGGAGACACTATCAGGGAAGACATCTAGCGGAAACTCTAGGTAATTGCACCATTTTTTATTTTTTGTTTATTCCATCACGGTCGCCTTAGCTGTGTTTCTAATGAGCCATCCTGGTATGGATGGGGACAGTCTTGCCGCTATTACCGTCATGAGGACAAAATGAGTTTTATTCTGTCCACTAGCCAAAGCATGGAGCACCCAACCCATGCACTAGTCACGCATGATTTACATACTGGTGTGGAGCCTAACATACTGTATAACAAATAATCTATATTTGGAAAAGCAAAAACTCGCTGGTGTCCAGAGCATCAAGCATCATCAGGCCTCACGGAAATGCATAGTGAGTCATTTTCAGAGTAGTTAAGTGAGGATTGTGTGACCCTTGTTATTATGTTTGGGACCCATCATTCTAAAACAATCAGAGTAGGCCTGATAAACCAACCTAGGTAGAGAACCTGTTAGTAATCTCCTTTATCTGTCCTACTCATCCCCTGGATCTGCGTAAACGCTGATCTACGTACACACAGCACGTTTATTCTATGCAATATATTATAACTTCCACCATAGGAGTTCTCCACTATATCCATGTATCATTGCAAGAGAGATTGGCATGCAAAGCTTATTTTATTCTGTCCTATATGGGCAAAGCAAGAGGAAGTTGTTGGATACATAATAAAGTAGAGTTATTTTGCATGTCTGACTGCAACAATTTAGAGATTTGTAAAAGTGTGTACACCCTTATTGTGTGCCTACAATTTCATTTTGTGTATTCTAATTATTGGTGGAAATATGTTTCCTCACCATATGCAATTTAACTGTTTATACACGGCAGATATTATGTGACCACGATTTGTCGAAATGTATTTAGATTGTAGTTCTATAACTAACTTAGGATTTCGTTTACAAATAAAGTATAAAACTATATATAACAGTAAATAAAACGTTTAATTACATCACACTACTCACTGGCAATATATTATGTTTTGCTCTAGTTAATGTTTACATGGTTTGCTACTGTATTCTCTGCCTGGTGAAAATGCATTGTAATGAGTTACCTGACCCATTACTCTTATCTTTACATCGCTGCCTCATTATTCAGTATACAGTATACAGTACTGCATCCAGATGATTGGGCTCCAACAAATAAGATACCTGAGTATATTGGGCTTATTTAAAGTTCAGTTTTGCTAAAAAAAAAAAAAAAAAGTGACTAATATGTCACTCTTAAAAGAGAAACATTGACACTCTAAACAGGAATAAGCATTGTTGTTGTTTATTATTATTATTATTATTATTATTATTATTATCGTTATTATTATACAGTGAAACAAATGATAAATTAAAACAAGTAGCTGTAAACTGAAAACTTATATTCAAAATATTAGCTGACAATAAATTGCACCTACTGTATGTGTAAAAAATATTTTGTATGGCATCTCATGGCTCAAAACTGTTTATCACAAACTATAATAAACATATTTAATTAACTGTACCATTGCAAAATCAAGGGCATCTACATGTTATTTATAGCTAGTTACTAAGTAAATAGCACCATGAATAATAGATCGGTTGTAATAGATAGATAGATAGATAGATAGATAGATAGATAGATAGATAGATAGATAGATAGATAGATAGATAGATAGATAGATAGATAGATAGATAGATAGATTTTATTTCCGTATGCGTCCATCCCATTGCCCCTCATACTGTAACACTACGATTTCTGAGGTTAGGTTTCATGAGGAACCTATGCAGGTAGAGGTGCATGGCAGACCCCTCTTTTGGGGAATGATGATGAATATAAAACAGAGTACACGTGTAATAATACAGCTTTTCTCTTTGCTGAATTTCGAATTAGGTTTCCTGTTAAACATCCCCGATCACCTGATACTGACACCCACCAGTTCCACATATCCATCTTTAGAAGCAAGTGCTGATGCATCACAACCCCACCTGGTGTGTGTATCTTAGAGGACTGGCTAAGGCACCATTTCTAAAAATAAGATTACGCACGGCGAAAATGTGCCAAATAGGTAATCTCTACTAACAGCAGCAACAACAACAACAACAACAACAACAACAACAACAAATTACTGTGGAATAAATGGGTCTGGATGTGACATCTGGGCTGCAACTATTACCAGATCAAGTAGCTAAGCTTTGAGTGAGGAACTCTGCTCCGCTGAGAACTATGGTTGGCTCCTTACTTTTTAAGAGATCTGCGTGGCCCTAGGTTACTTTAATTCACATTAAAGGCTAAAGGCCTATGGCCATTAGGGGAATGACTTACTGGAAAAAGGAAGGTAAAGGATAATTACAATTATTTGCCCTTTTCCTCTCTGTTCTCCACTCTACGTATAGCATGAGCTTTCAAAATGCATTCTCCCTTCAGTTCAGTTACAAAATTCAGTTAAATTCAGTTACAAAAGGACTTGTTCTGTTGCGTAAAGATTTTATTGATTGAATAGACAAATACATTTATGAAAGCATTGCTGTGTACCCTGCTAGTCATAACGATTCTCAGCATTCAGACCACACTGTATGTGCAATACGCCGCATAATTGATGCAAGGAAGTGGTGCTGTAAATCCCAGGATTTTGAAGTGTGTGTGTGTGTGTGTGTGTGTGTGTGTGTGTGTGTGTGTGTGTGTGTGTGTGTGTGTGTGTGTGTGTGTGTGTGTGTGTGTGTGTGTGTGTGTGTGTGTGTGTGTGATAACATGCACGATCAGGATTAGCATATAGTAAGTATACTGTCAGTATGTATTTTCAAATACCTTTATGTGGTTAACTATTGATATAGGAATGAATTCCAAAAACTATAACAATTTTAAATGTAAATTATAAAGTGGAAAATATGTTTGTTTTTTTCCTGATAAAGATAACTGTTTTAGCTTTGTCTCTGAACCATAGCATATTGCTCCATTTCTAATTCCCCCATGTCTTTGTTTCCAGGCATCCTGGTCAATAATCAAGTCGCAGGCCAGACAAAGCATAGGGTCCCAAATTGCAGAGCTGGGGGAAGCCTTTGAAGAAAATCACTTCCTTACACAAGGGTAAGACAAAACATATCTGTTAAACTTGAACTTCAGACGAGTGCACGTTTACACCGAAGGGAAAGACAGACACATACGGTACATAATAGACAGAAAATCAGAAAGATGGCTAGAGATAAAAGACAAACTGTTACACAGTCATGATATACATTACAAATGCATTACTAAATTAATGTAGTGTGATTTTTTTTTTTAAATGTCTAATGGTACAGATATTATGTAGAATATAATTGTGGTAGAAAGAAAACTATTTCATATCTGTCAACATAAATATGGCAGAAAAAAAACAAACCATTGCATATCTATCAATATCTATATATATTATATTCATCAGTCTTTCTCTTAGAATTAATTTAGTAAAATAACACATAGGAAATTCGTATTTAACCCAAGTAATATATTTAATCGGAGTAATAGATTTAATTATGGTAAATATGTATAATAAAGTTTACCTCTTTTGTCTCCTGGTAAACAGATGCAGTACTGGTACCAGAACAGAATCCAGGAAGGAAAAACATTTTGTGCCGCCTGCAAGGAAAGACATATCTTACTGAGAATCTTTGGTCTGGGGCATTGGGGAAGTGTCACACTGTTTAATTACCTCGTGTGTAGACACCATTTGCACAAAGCAAGGTTCTTTTTCCCTCTTCCTTAACGGTATTCTTTAACTTAACCAATAACACGAAGCAGAAATATTATGGAAAGGTCTATTTACAGGAGGATATAATAAACGTCCTTGTTACAACATGTCATGACGTAAATATGTATTATAATGAATTAAGCCGTCAGGAGCATATCATTTGCTTTAGCTGGCTCTTGCATATTACAACATACATTATTAAACTCATGTTTTGAATGTCTGAAGCAATAAAATATACAAGATGCTTGGAAAGAATCCCAGTCTTTCTATTGTTGATGACATTAAGTTGTATAGAAATAAATTATTAAAATATATTTAATTACTTTAAATGTCATGTCAAACTTTTCATAGGTAAATTGATTTTTTTGTGTGTGTTTTTACACCACTACTGTATGTTGATTTTTTTCAGTGCCTGTTACTAATTCCATCTAAAAATAACACGTTTACTACACTAAATACACATATATTCTAAAATGTAGTAATGTGTGTGTGTGTGTGTGTGTGTGTGTGTGTGTGTGTGTGTGTGTGTGTGTGTGTGTGTGTGTGTGTGTGTGTGTGTGTGTGTGTGTGTATTTGTAAACCCACTAAATATTAACAGTGGATGCAAGACGCACACACACACACACACATATATATATATATATATATATATGACACTCACTTGCATCCGCTCTTCAATATTTAGCATGTTTACAAGTTGTCAACTTGTCGTCAAGCAGGTATGTTGTTGTTGTTGTTGTTGTTGTTGTTATTATTATTATTATTGTTGTTGTTAATCTTGTATTAATTATTTGATTAAAAAAAAAGTATAATATGTAACTGTCTCCTAGAAGAGTGCTCTCCATTCAGAGAATATTACTGTGTACGAGAAAAACAATTATTTGGGGTTTGGCCATCCGTTTTCCTATCTGGAAATTCATAGTGTAGCAGTCTTTAGTAGATTATATTGAAAGCAGTCCTTAGAAAACGTCGCTAAGGCTTTAAATGCATTACCAGAGACATGAAATATAATTTGAAATAATGTAATTGTATAGTTGTGTGCTGGTGACTTTACCACACGCTTGTTACATAACTCCCTTACTAATGACTTAACAGAAAACAAATGATTTCATTGAAATAGTAACAATTATCCGGATGTTGTTTTGTTGTGGGGGAACAGAGTGCAGTCAGGGTCCTGATGCTATAGAGCTTCATGTACTGATATTGCGGGATAAGATTATATTTGCTCCGTATAGAACACGTTAAAAATCGCCTAAGTTATGAGCCTTTTGTATCACATTAATGTTGAACACAGTTTTCTGTTCTCTGGCTGTTACATATCTTTCTTTAATCATACATTGTATCCACTGGGCAGATAATAATATAGAGAAATATGAAGTAAGGCACACAACAGAGGTCTAAGGATGTCTTACTGACGGTAAATTCCGGATATATGAATATACGTTGTCCCTATATCACTTAAGACACAGTCCTGTCATTCTAGGAGCAGGAAGGAATAGGACATATGTGGGGTTACAACAAATGACCTCGCTGTACAAGGTTTCTCCTAGTTAGTCAGAGGCTCCAGGGCTTAATTGCCAGGGCTCATTCTGGCTAGACAGCACTTTCAACTTGACCTTGGCCTCTCTCCCTGCTCAGCCCTCACTCAGAGCTGATGTACAGTATGTATGGAGGGTATGCCCAGATGCTGTGTGTACAGTAATATAGAGAGGCTGCCCTCACTCAGAGCTGCAGTGTGTACAGTAATATAGAGAGGCTGCCCTCACTCAGAGATGCTGTGTGTACAGTAATATAGAGAGGCTGCCCTCACTCAGAGCTGCAGTGTGTACAGTAATATAGAGAGGCTGCCCTCACTCAGAGATGCTGTGTGTACAGTAATATGGAGAGGCTGCCCTTACTCATAGATGCTGTGTGTACAGTAATAAGGAGAGGCTGCCCTCACTCAGAGATGCTGTGTGTACAGTAATATGGAGAGGCTGCCCTCACTCAGAGATGCTGTGTGTACAGTAATATGGAGAGGCTGCCCTTACTCATAGATGCTGTGTGTACAGTAATAAGGAGAGGCTGCCCTCACTCAGAGCTGCAGTGTGTACAGTAATATGGAGAGGCTGCCCTCACTCATGGATGCTGTGTGTACAGTAATATAGAGAGGCTGCCCTCACTCAGAGATGCAGTGTGTACAGTAATATAGAGAGGCTGCCCTCACTCAGAGCTGCAGTGTGTACAGTAATATAGAGAGGCTGCCCTCACTCAGAGCTGCAGTGTGTACAGTAATATGGAGAGGCTGCCCTCACTCAGAGATGCTGTGTGTACAGTAATATAGAGAGGCTGCCCTCACTCAGAGCTGCAGTGTGTACAGTGATATGGATGGTCTGCCCTCACTCAGAGATGCAGTGTGTACAGTAATATAGAGAGGCTGCCCTCACTCAGAGCTGCAGTGTGTACAGTAATATAGAGAGGCTGCCCTCACTCAGCTGCAGTGTGTACAGTAATATAGAGAGGCTGCCCTAACTCATAGATGCAGTGTGTACAGTAATATGGAGAGGCTGCCCTCACTCAGAGCTGCAGTGTGTACAGTAATATAGAGAGGCTGCCCTCACTCAGAGCTGCAGTGTGTACAGTAATATGGAGAGGCTGCCCTCACTCAGAGCTGCAGTGTGTACAGTAATATGGAGAGGCTGCCCTCACTCAGAGCTGCAGTGTGTACAGTAATATAGAGAGGCTGCCCTCACTCAGAGCTGCAGTGTGTACAGTAATATGGAGGGTCTGCCCTTACTCATAGATGCAGTGTGTACAGTAATATGGAGGGTCTGCCCTTACTCATAGATGCAGTGTGTACCGTAATATGGATGGTCTGCCCTCACTCAGAGATGCTGTGTGTACAGTAATATAGAGAGGCTGCCCTCACTCAGAGCTGCAGTGTGTACAGTAATATAGAGAGGCTGCCCTCACTCAGAGCTGCAGTGTGTACAGTAATATGGAGGGTCTGCCCTTACTCATAGATGCTGTGTGTACAGTAATATAGAGAGGCTGCCCTTACTCATAGATGCTGTGTGTACAGTAATATGGAGAGGCTGCCCTCACTCATGGATGCTGTGTGTACAGTAATATGGAGAGGCTGCCCTCACTCAGCTGCAGTGTGTACAGTAATATAGAGAGGCTGCCCTCACTCAGAGATGCTGTGTGTACAGTAATATAGAGAGGCTGCCCTCACTCAGCTGCAGTGTGTACAGTAATATAGAGAGGCTGCCCTCACTCAGAGATGCTGTGTGTACAGTAATATAGAGAGGCTGCCCTCACTCAGCTGCAGTGTGTACAGTGATATGGAGGGTCTGCCCTCACTCAGAGATGCTGTGTGTACAGTAATATGGAGAGGCTGCCCTCACTCAGAGCTGCAGTGTGTACAGTAATATGGAGAGGCTGCCCTCACTCAGAGCTGCAGTGTGTACAGTAATATGGAGAGGCTGCCCTCACTCATGGATGCTGTGTGTACAGTAATATGGAGAGGCTGCCCTCACTCAGCTGCAGTGTGTACAGTGATATGGAGGGTCTGCCCTCACTCAGAGATGCTTTGTGTACAGTTATATAGAGAGGCTGCCCTCACTCATAGATGCTGTGTGTACAGTTATATAGAGAGGCTGCCCTCACTCAGCTGTAGTGTGTACAGTGATATGGAGGGTCTGCCCTCACTCATAGATGCTATGTGTACAGTTATATAGAGAGGCTGCCCTCACTCAGCTGCAGTGTGTACAGTGATATGGAGGGTCTGTCAGTGTCCTCCCTCATACTGTAGGTCTGATCCTGACATACTGTACATAGGGCAGTAACACTGCAAGCAAAGCATTCATTTGACGAGTGAATCATTGTATCCACAATAACATCGGCAACATATGATCACTAAAGGGAATAGTCAGATTTAAAACAAATGGAAGAAAGTAAAAATACATTTATGCTAGAGAGGCTTACGTTTCCGTCACTGATACACTCCTATTGTAGGAAGAAGCTGAAAAAAATACAAAACATAAAGGCTCAAAAAAATCAAAAGCTTCCTCAAATCTAATAAAATACATATAGATTTACTAAATATATATTATCGGCAAGGCGTAATACTCATTGGATATGTGTCTGTACTACTGTTTACAGCATCACGCAATAGTATATATATATATATATATATATGTGTGTGTGAATATATATATTTTTATATATATATACATATATAAAATATGTGTGTGTGTGTGTGTGTGTGTGTGTGTGTGTGTGTGTGTGAGTGTGTGTGTGTGTGTGTGTGTGTGTGTGTGTGTGTGTGTGTGTGTGTGTGTGTGTGTGTGTGTGTGTGTGTGTGTGTGTGTGGGTGTGTCTTTCTCTCTCCCCCTTTATGCGAGTATGCATTTCTATCAGTATATCGATATACAGAATAATATAGATAAATGGATGATGTTATAGTTCTCTATTAAAGTTATGACCGCGTGTAGGATATAAATATGTGTATGTGTCCAGATATTGATATTATACACATTTGCTACACTTAATAATGTTTCAGCATTACTGTAGTGCTGATACTAACTTTTCCTTACCATGTTGCAACTTCATTTGTGACGATTTGAATATCCCTAAATATAATTGTCTGTAATGAGATATAATACATATAATAATATGACATAAACCATTCCTGGGATTGTTGTACCCTATCTCTTGATACCAGTGAGCTCCAGCGATGGCTACCTCTTCCCCCAACCGCATATAACAATGTAGCATAATGTGGTTTTAATAATGCTTGGTGTTATGACAATATTGAAAGCTCAAAATTAAAATCTATCATTAAATGACTGCTTGTGTAGGAGAATGATGCAATAGACATTTGTCCGTATCACGGTATGAGACAGAAGATCCCTTAGAGTATAGCTGTAATAAGCATAAACGGATTGTACTATTATCATTATACAGATGGAAAAAATGGGGTAAAACCCCCCAATTTGCCACATAATCCCCCCTATTCCTGCACACCTCCTATGGGGAGTGTTCTGAGTCCGCCTGGGCTACAGTAACATATTTAGAAGGAGAAGTAGAAAGAAAAAAATGAATTATCTGCATTCTGGTCCTCTGTGGTAGATCAGCTGCTTTGCATATCACGTGGGACGGCCAGAGCCAATCAGCGGCCGCCCTGTGCCTCAGCCCTGCTTAGTCTGAGACATTTCCAATCTCTTTTTTCAGTCTTTGGGGCTTTTAAAAAAGAGGCAGAGTGGTGCGAGCGCTGGCCGGGCTATGACAGCCTCCGTGCTCCTGCACCCACGCTGGCCCAAGCCGCTCATGTTCCTCTACGACAACGGCCTGGATGACGTTAGTAAGAACATGGAAGGTTTCGCAGGCAGCAACTTCGCAGCGAACCAGTGCAGGAACCTGATGGGGCACCCGGCATCCCTGGCCCCCAGCAGCGCCTACCCCAGCGCCGAGGTGCCAGTGTCCGGCATAGCCGAGCCTGCCAAGCAGTGCAGCCCCTGCTCAGCGGCGCAGAGCTCCTCCGGTGCCAGCCTGCCCTATGGCTACTTTGGCAGCGGGTACTACCCGTGCAGGATGACGCACCACAACACCATCAAGTCCTGCTCGCAGCCGTCCTCCTTCTCAGACAAGTACATGGACACGTCCGTCTCTGGGGGAGAGGACTTCCCTGCCAGGGCCAAGGAGTTCGCCTTTTACCAGGGCTATGCCGCAGGACCTTACCAGCCAGTGCCCGGATATCTGGATATGCCTGTTGTATCCACCATTGGGGCGCCAGGGGAGCCGAGGCATGAACCCCTGCTGCCAATGGACAGTTACCAGCCCTGGGCCATTACCAATGGATGGAATGGGCAGGTCTACTGCGCCAAGGATCAGTCCCAACCGACTCACCTATGGAAATCCACCCTGCCGGGTAACACACCTGCCTGTAATCTACATAGCTGTGCTATCTGCACATTAGCAGTATATTCTGCCAATAGTATCTGTCATAGATGCATGTCTACCTAATTCTGTCATATCGTTATTGCATGTCTACCTAATTCTCATAACGTTATTGCATGTCTACCTAGCATACTTATTATATCTGATTCATGCATGTCTGCCTAACACATTTCAGTGTTATATATTATTATGGCATGTCTACCTAACACACTTCTATGATATATCCTCTTAATTCGTGTCTGCCTAATATATTTCTGTGCTATATATTATTACATATCTACTTAACATGCTTCTGTTATACATTATTATTGCATGCCACCTAACACACTTCTATGTTATATAAATACATGTGTACCTACCATATTTCAGTGTTAAATATTATTATTGCATATCCACCTAACATGCTTCTATGTTGAATATCATTATTACATGTTACTTAACATATTGTTATGACACTTGCATATCATTACTGCACGTCTACCTTACATCTCTAATGAATTATTTATTCTTATTATTATTATTATTATCATCATCATCATCATTATTATTATTATTATTATTATTATTATTATTATTATTAGTCTAACTAACATCTTCAGCTATATATATATATATATATATATATATATATATATACATACATGTGTATGTATGTGTATATATATATATATATAAAATATTACATGTTCACATATCAAACCTTATTGATATGTATGAATTATTGTATTTTAACCTACCATAATGTGTTCACGTGCAAGAATAAAAATGCTACTTACCGTACACACACACACACACACACACACACACACACACACACACACACACACACACATTTATGTGTATACATATTTATATTTATATATGTGCACACACAGACACACATATGTAAATGTACACATATATGTTTATATGTATGTATATATAGGTGTGTATATATGTACATATACACACACTCACACACACACACACACACACACACACACACACACATGCATGCATATATATATATATATATATATATATACATATATATATCAAACGTGTGTGTGTGTGTGTGTGTGTGTGTGTGTGTGTGTGTGTGTGTGTGTGTGTGTGTGTGTGTGTGTGTGTGTGTGTGTGTGTGTGTGTGTTATAGCTGTTACACCTCCGCTACCTTTCCCTGTATATAGGTTGTATACTGTACATCAGCTAATCAGCTATATAGTCACTGATGGTGCAGCAGTCTACAATTCCCATTGACCTGTACTTTCCCTTTCACAGACGTAGTTTCCCATCCGTCAGATGCCAGCTCCTACAGGCGAGGCAGGAAGAAACGTGTACCATATACTAAGGTCCAACTGAAAGAACTGGAAAGGGAATACGCTACAAATAAATTCATCACCAAGGACAAAAGGCGAAGGATATCTGCCACCACCAACTTATCAGAGAGGCAGGTCACCATCTGGTTCCAGAACAGGAGGGTCAAAGAGAAGAAAGTTATCAACAAGCTGAAGACCACCAGCTAATGTCCGGACTGGATGGGAGACTCAACAGGTTCTTTTGGAAACGAATCTATTCTGTCCAGGGAAACAAAGGTCATCTCGGGGACCTCTAAATATGGTTTCCAGAAAACCTCTTCATGGGGGGGGAGGGGCAGGGAAAAATGCATTTGTAATTATTTTGAGAAAGGCCAAGACTCACAGCTTTTTGGAGGTTTCCAAGCGCTAAATCTACTTGTGGAATTCTTGTAAACATCCCAAAAAGAAACAGAATCTCGATGCAGCATAATATGAATTTTGATTAATAGAGAGACATGTAGCCTTTAACCAAGATTCGATTTAAATCGAGAAAATCAGACTAAAAATTGCGCTTTGAACCTTGAAACCAGACTGCATGTTGAGTGACTGCTCAGGTAATTTAATTGGTATATTTTACTGTATGCTTACACTATACATTCTTATATAACAGGAGTGTAACTATATGTCGTTGAAGAATTGTACAGATTTCTTTTTTTGGGGGGAAAGGGGGGGATGCGGGGGGCTTGTCCCTGGGTAAAGGAAGGGGGTGTTATTGATTGTCCCAATCCCATAGCAATTTTTAGGAGACACATGAAATTTAAACTTTCTGGGATTTACTAAAAATGTGTCTTTAGGTGGAATAATTACACGTGTTAAGTGAGAACTTAAGTTGTTGTCTTGTTCGATAACATTTTGCATTTTAAATGATTTTGGGTTAAGGAAACAGTGATTCAATGAGGCAGAATTCAATCTGCAATGAACAAAATATCCTAATACCCGGTTGTGTACAAATGCCATTATTACTGTACGGTAAATACAAAAACTATAAGATGTACGATAATATTTAACGGTTGAATTTTTAGAACTGTATAAATTAGCAATTATTTTATTTGTTTTGTATTTGTAATTGGGCCGTATTAGATAATGATAGCCAATCATTTCCAGCACTTTTAATCTAATCAGTTATTTGAACATTTGTTTCGTCTCACTCTAAAATGTTATCATGTACATAATAAATTAGCGCACTGTGAACATTTATTTGTGCACCCTCAGTTTTTTGTTTGATTTTTAACCTAATAATGTAAATAGATATTGGTTGTTTTTTTTTTTTTTTTTGTCGGGGGTGGGATATATATATATAAATCACTGTGAATAAATTGAATGGTGACGTAAAATGCAAATTGCTCAGTTATTGTTAGCTAGATGACCTATATTTAGATATAACAACTCTCGTCAATCTTATTGTCAGCAATACACATATCACGCAATTAAGATAAATCTGTACAAGATATATTATTGGATTGATCAGATATATGTGTTCTCCATCTGAAAAAGAAACTTGCCGTATGTTAGGTCTAATTATCGTTAGTTCAGAGTGGCCTTTTCTGAAGAACCGTGGAGATTGTTGAAACAATTAGATGAAAAGGCCCTAAACCTTGACCTTGACGAAAAGAGGCAATTTGTGACCTTGACTTGTGACAGCTCATGAATAGGCTTCGCTAGGATTAGTAGATCAATAGCGCCACCTGGTGTTCAAAAGCAAATCTACAACGCTGGTGATACTTTATATATTACATTGGTGGCTTTTAATGTCTGACTGTATTACTGATTAATTCATATTAATTACAAGTGTTATTGAATATTATTTGTCAACAGTGATTTACAGGAATAATATGTGTAGGTGCCAGGGATGTTTGTTTGAGCTGAATTACATATGTTTAAAATGAACAGTGGGCATTTTTGTTTATCTCATCAATAAATAACTTTCATTTTACAGGAATATTTTATTTATAACTTTGATCATATAATTGACATCATCTTAAAATTGCCAATGAAGCATTTATTTCAATTTTTTTAATTAAAAATAAGAAAAACAGAAAAACACACAGGGTTGTCACGAAAATGTAAATATTGTTTATTTAGTAAATATGTCTGCAGAACCTGGCATATGTGATCGATCGTATGTATTACATATACAATTGTACTACATATTGTGATGATAAAATACATTTTTTGCTTGTACGGCAAACATAATTGAGTAAACTTTTAACTAGTCTTAAATGCGCATGTTTTCAGTTAATTCTGTAAATACAACTGTAACCGAAATAAACAAAAAACAAATAAATGGTTACATTTAAATTTCAATCTTACTCGAATTCATAGCTAAACTTAAACCACAAAAAAAAAAAAATCACGTTTCAGTTATATGAATTTAATTCTTAAAACTGGCTGTTGATTAGAAATATACGCAGTAGTAATGGAATTGGACATTTACATTTCCAATTTTTAGTTTTTGATTAATGCATCTGTGTTAAATACACCGTTGTAATGGGATTTAATGTAAATCATTTTCCTGATATATTTTCCATTGTTGTACAAATATATATAAATTCGAAAGAATGTTTAGTTATAGAAATTCTGGATCACATTATCGCTATAAAAAAAGGTTAATATTTGTTAAAGGTCGATGCGCCATTTTTAAATAAATTCATTTTCTTTTCCTGTGCGATGTATGTAATATTTACATAAATGGGAGATGGCAGATATCATTAGTCATATAACAAATCACACCAAGTTCCCGAGGGCACTAATGTGACAATCCTCTGTGTAACTTTTTATTTTGCAAATATATTTAACAACCTAGGAAAATGTGTCACACTGTCCAGCACTTCGCAGGGGAATTTAATATTTCACTAGGGCATCCTGAGGATAGCATTAAAAGATTACTACAGGTTCAAGTTTATTAGTTATAAAATTCCATGGTATTCATATAATTACAGACTAAACAACTGTTGACATTTTACATATGCCAACGATTTAATAAGCCAAAAATCTTGCATACTATATGTTTATCACGCACATGAGGTTTGCTGGGCAGTTGGTTTCATTCCGGTTAAAGTGGTTTATTAAGAAATATAAAGTAGCCGGTTGTTTTGAATAATTGAAATACTGTCAGATAGGGAAGCGATGTTGGGTGCTTGTAACATCCTTTCACATTGTGCCAAGTCCTTTTTCCTATCAGGACTGTCTCCAGGTTGTATACATGAGAGGCGAGGTAATTAAATCGCACCTAGAATATTAATGCACATCATAAACCAATGTAATTAATGACGACAGCTGAAATGGTTGCGCTAACATAGGCCTGGTTGTATTGTTCAGTTGGATTGTTTTCCCTTTTCATCCATCCACTCTGTGTGTGTGACTTTGCCCCCCTCCCTCTCTCCATCTCCCTCCTTCCCTCCTCTCCCCCCCCCCCCCCCTCTCCTTTCTCTCTCCCCTCGCTATCCCCCCTCTCTCTCCTATTTCTCTCCCTGTCTTTCTTTTTCTCTCTCTCTCTCTCCACCTCTCCCTCCCTCCCTCCCTCCCTCCCTCCCTCTCTCTCTCTCTCTCGTCCCCACTCATCTATCGCCCTCTGCCCCCCCTTCTCTCTCTCTCTCTCTCTCTCTCTCTCCCCCCCACTCATCTATCGCCCTCTGCCCCCCCTTCTCTCTCTCTCTCTCTCTCTCTCTCTCTCTCTCTCTCTCTCTCTCTCTCTCTCTCTCTCACTTTCTGTCCCCCTCTCTCTTTTCCACTAGATTTGCTTTTTTCAGTTTCGCTAAATTATTTGTACAGTGGACTGTACAGTATATTGATTCTTACTAACTGCCTTTTTTGATTATTTGTCGTTGGTTCGCCCTCATATAAGGAAAGCCTGGAAAACAGCGATTCGACGTATTTACGCTGGCTGTGTAATTCTGTTTCATTAATGTTGCTTTTCCTGTCAGATCATGGCTCCAGTCTCGATCAGCAATTGCATGAAGTTCACAGAGATAATATTTGCAGCCGTCTATTACTGTTTATGTGACACAATAATGCCAGGTGAAAACGTGCTTTTATGTGATTTCCTCTATGTAACTGATAGGAAACTTTGGCCAGGCAAAGAGAGCGAACAATTCACTGTGTTCAGTGCTTAGGAGGCCCGTGTTTGGCTTTATTGCTGTGTGATCACTCTGCCAAATCATTGTTTATATGTTATATCGTCCCCTTCTGGAAGTGAAGGTCAATACAATATCATATAGGGTGAATCTGTTATGTTTACTTATAGAAATTATATAATCAGCTCAGAAAGTGGAAGGGAATTTAAAATAAACAGTAGTACTGCTATATATATGTGTGTGTGTGTGTGTGTGTGTGTGTGTGTGTGTGTGTGTGTGTGTGTGTGTGTGTGTGTGTGTGTGTATTAATTGCTGACGCTGTTATCAATTATTGAATGAAATAAGTGAAATGGACGGTTGTCCTATATGTCCTATTGTGTGGTCACTTATGTACGTATGTACTGTTGCAAATCCAACTCTATCTATCTATCTATCTATCTATCTATCTATCTATCTATCTATCTGTCTGTCTGTCTATATGTCTGTCTGTCTGTCTGTCTGTCTGTCTGTCTGTGTGTGTGTGTGTGTGTGTGTGTGTATATATATATATATATATACATACATACATACATACATACATACATACATACACACTAGCTACTAGCTACGAACACTTTTCATAAAAAAGTTATTTTGAGTAAGAGTTATTGTTCTGTAATTAACAAATAAATAGTGCGCCGACTTTACTGACCGAAGCCTCAGAGAATGTACGCTGGTATAGCTCTGATGCGTATATGTATCAAGTGATCTCTACCTGCCAGCTCGGAAGTGGTCATTTCAGTGTTAAAGTGGGAATATTTTATTCTCATTTCATGTAAAACAATCTATGGTTAAATTGGGCTCTCCTTTTTCAAGGCTATGTTAATACACAGAATTCATCGTAAAATAAAGATTTTCAGAAAAATCCGTAGGTTTCAATATTCTTTATTGATTGTTTTTATTTTTGTTTTTTTATTTCAGTCGTATATCAATTGTAATATCATACTATACACACTGGCAACAAACTTATTTTAATATATAAAAAAAACCTTTGACCTGTTATAGAAACAGATTTTTGCTTGCGTTCTAATACAAAGTAATATGTTTGCTATACTTAAAGCGGTATTGTGAGAATATCATAAGATAAAGTAAATAAAGTTAGTACATTGCTTATACATATATATATATATATATATATATATATATATATATGTTTTGTGTCACTTGCATACAGCCTTGAGAACTGTCGCTGAAACGTTGGCGCAGATATGCCACTGATTTGATTTTTTTGCACAATATACTTACTTATATCAAGTCCTTGGAGTGCCGCCTGTTCTTTCCACATTGAGAGTGGGTGGATAAATACCCCTTTCTAGAAGAACGTCACCTCTGCATATATATATATATATATATATATACATACATACATACATACATACATGCATACATCATAATATGAATCGTGTGTGTGTGTGTGTGTGTGTGTGTGTGTGTGTGTGTGTGTGTGTGTGTGTGTGTGTGTGTGTGTGTGGGGGGGGGGGGGGGGGGGGGGGGGGGGGTTGTCTTCAGAAGTATCATAGCTATTGGATTGTGCTTTTGTATTTGTGCTGAAATGCTGAAAATAATATTCATTTCTGGCTGAATTCTCCAGTCTCCTAAACAAAACTTTACCCAGAAGCACCCAGTTTATTCAGAAATATTGGCAGCAATAAAATGTTGTTATTATTATACTGATTAGAAACACCACTATTTTCAAACCTTTTGTTTGTTAAGCTGCCACCCCTAGTGGAATATATTTAAGCAGAAATACACTTCTAGTCTTCTTTCAACATATGTTTCAGGAGGATAAAAAATATACCTTGGAGGTCAAGTTCAAGGTATTACATGCCTTTGCAATTACTTTCTGATAAACCGAGACAACAATAATTCTCTGTAAGACCAGAAAAGCGCATGATGTATTATATAGTGCATTAGCCCTTAGTGCTTGTCCTAACCGAGTCGTGGTCTTTACTCTGTTTCATTCATTGAAATCATCTCCCCACACACAACATCTTACTTACAACAGCATATTCCAGTCCTGTTCCTGCGCCAGGAGAGAAAAATATGAATAAAACCCGAAAGCTGATTCCATAGGTGCCCTTTTATAACGCTGGTTTTGTATTTCAATGGCTCCTGTTGCCACATATGTGGAGAGCAGACTATTCAATGCCTGCCAGACGGTCTAGACTGCACGTTTTCACAGCCCCACAATTGCCTGCAATAATCGTAGACTTGCACCTGTAAAAGGACCACTAAAAAGAGGCTAGTTTGTATGGTGAATGTTTAAACAAAATGTACAATTTACACCAACTATAGTCACCTCTTATGTTACAAATGTAAAGAACATTTAATAGAGCTAAAAGAAAACAAAAATGCAATAAAATTATTTCACAAAATGTAAAATAAAATCTCTTGTAGGAGAAATGAGCTTGTAGTGCTGCAAGGTTCATTCTAAGTATTTCTTGTTATCTCTGTATGTGTGTGTGTACTGTGTGTGTGTGTGTGTGTGTGTGTGTGTG